>NC_041394.2:271370002-271445002 GCF_900747795.2 Erpetoichthys calabaricus
ATCTGTAGGGGTTCCAGGCCACGAGACCGCCCAGTCCCCTTTGGGCATTCTACCTAACATAAATGAAATAGTCCTCTTTGTAGTTAGGGTTCTTACGGAGTCACTTGATGCTGAGTTAACGATTAACACATTTCTATATGTATTGTAAGCATACAATACAACTGATAATATGTTGCGCTTATTTATCTGGTGTACTGACATTTTTGCGCGTTTAACGGCTGAAATCTAACGTGGTTTGTGCCCTTCAGAATGAAAAGAGTTTGCATTTACCTTTTTAATAAAAGGCGAGCTTTTAAGCCTGAGAAATCACCCCGTAAATGCACATGTTTAATTGCACATGTGTTAATATGTATGCTTACACAGTATTAAAAGACACTCAAGAAGTACACAGTATTAAAAGACAGTCAACAATTAACGTCATTTACCTTCGTTCCCGCGTTTGACTTGTGCTGTAAATCTCTTCCTCGTTTTCAGTTCACGTGATTACGTAGGAGGCGTACTACGTGATGACGCGATACATGACTCCGCCTCCTCCATTAGAGTATATGGACAAAAAACAGGTTCCAGTTATGACCATTACACGTAGAATTTCGAAATGAAACCTGCCTAACTTTTGTAAGTAAGCTGTAAGGAATAAGCCTGCCAAATTTCAGCCTACTACCTACACGGGAAGTTGGAGAATTAGTGATGAGTGAGTCAGTCAAACAGGTTCCAGTTATGCCCATTACGCGTAGAATTTCGAAATAAAACCTGCCTAACTTTTGTAAGTAAGCTGTAAGGAATGAGCCTGCCAAATTTCAGACTTCTACCTACACGGGAAGTTGGAGAATTAGTGATGAGTGAGTCAGTCAAACAGGTTCCAGTTATGACCATTACGTGTAGAATTTCGAAATAAAACTTGCCTAACTTTTGTAAGTAAGCTGTAAGGAATGAGCCTGCCAAATTTCAGACTTCTACCTACACGGGAAGTTGGAGAATTAGTGATGAGTCAGTCAGTCAAACAGGTTCCAGTTATGACCATTATGCGTAGAATTTCGAAATAAAACCTGCCTAACTTTTGTAAGTAAGCTGTAAGGAATGAGCCTGCCAAATTTCAGACTTCTACCTACACGGGAAGTTGGAGAATTAGTGATGAGTGAGTCAGTCAAACAGGTTCCAGTTATGACCATTACGTGTAGAATTTCGAAATAAAACTTGCCTAACTTTTGTAAGTAAGCTGTAAGGAATGAGCCTGCCAAATTTCAGACTTCTACCTACACGGGAAGTTGGAGAATTAGTGATGAGTGAGTCAGTCAAACAGGTTCCAGTTATGACCATTACGCGTAGAATTTCGAAATAAAACTTGCCTAACTTTTGTAAGTAAGCTGTAAGGAATGAGCCTGCCAAATTTCAGACTTCTACCTACACGGGAAGTTGGAGAATTAGTGATGAGTCAGTCAGTCAAACAGGTTCCAGTTATGACCATTACGCGTAGAATTTCGAAATAAAACCTGCCTAACTTTTGTAAGTAAGCTGTAAGGAATGAGCCTGCCAAATTTCAGACTTCTACCTACACGGGAAGTTGGAGAATTAGTGATGAGTGAGTCAGTCAAACAGGTTCCAGTTATGACCATTACGCGTAGAATTTCGAAATAAAACCTGCCTAACTTTTGTAAGTAAGCTGTAAGGAATGAGCCTGCCAAATTTCAGACTTCTACCTACACGGGAAGTTGGAGAATTAGTGATGAGTCAGTCAGTCAGTCAGTCAGTGAGTCAGTGAGGGCTTTGCCTTTTATTAGTATAGATATATATATATATTACATTATACAGATACATTTTTAACATCATTTGAATAATATATACTATTATTAAATGTATGGACACGATGTTCATGTTGAACAGTTGTTCATTGATTGTTTCTGCCTTGCACTCTATGCTTGCCGGGATTGGTGCGACCCTGGATGGATAAATGGATGGGATAATTAAACATGTACTATTAAGATATTTCAATGTTCTTTAAAAGTTCTGAAGAATCGGCATTCTAAGCTTACAGATAGCATGACATTTATTAAAGAGCTGATTGTGTGGCGATTGGTTACTTGGAGAAAGAAAAGGAAGGACAGGAATTGAGGGTTTGTATGTTTGAAAGGGACAGTACTGCTGTAATAAATTATTTCATCGAGGGTTGCACATGGCACAGCAGGAGGCAGGAGCAATCTCCGGATGGGGCACCAGCTCGTCGCTACCATTGCACCACTGTGGCCCCATGTTTAATACATGCTTTAATTCATTTCATCATTAAAATGATATCAAGTATACATCTTAGTACTTAAATTGTCCAGGGAGCTGTAATATCATGAATGTAATGTATTCTGCATCCTCTCGGCATAGGAGAAAGCCTGTTTAAGAAGCAAGTAGTGACTCACACACATAGACTACATAGAAGAACACACAGAATATGAAGCATTTAACATGCTACTTTAGCTACAATGGGATTTGAGAAACTAGTAAATTAAAAGATTTTAAGATAAAGTTTATGATGTTCTACTTTAATGACAAAATAAACTAGGTGATTAAAGTTGACATTTCGAGCCTTTTTTCCACTGTGTCCTTATTTTTTTCTTTTCTCTGTACTCTAATAAGCTTACATATGACACTCAGATGGTGGAGTATGACTTGCCTTTTCACAGCGACTTTGATGTCTGATAACTTCTTTTTTATTTTGGGCACTGTGCGATTTTCTGAACTTGAATTTTTGATCAACTTCCTTTTGTTGTTGATACAACTGCTTAAACCAACAAACAGTATGTTTTTCCTTGCCTCCACTTGGCATTCGTTGATATTCTTCTTTTTTCCCCGTGCTTTTGCCATTGTCTTTTCACAGAATGCTGAAAGATAAGGGAATATTTATATTGATTTGCATATTCAAAGAGGCAAAATTCTGGGAGGAGTCTGAGAGGTGCGGTAGGCATGTGCATGAGTGTTACATTTTACGCAGACTTGGATTTATGTAGCAGAAATGTGTGGAAGTTAGCTTACGCATGGTTTTCTGTATCTGAATTTTTTTGTGTGCATGCACATTTCGACTTTTGTCCACACGCCATGTTTTAGTTCAACTATTTGTTGAATTTTAAGCACAGCATTATGCATGAGGTCCCAGGAATGAGACAGAGAGAGAGAGAGAGAAGGAAGGATAGTAATATTTTTGCACATTTTTGCATTCTGTTCATTATGTTAAATGGGGTAAGCTTCCACAAGAGCTCGTATCTATCAAAATTTTCATGGCACTTTTAAATATGGATATTTTTTAAGTGAAATTTTCTTCACATTATGCAGAATCTCATGATTCTGCTCGGAATGGTGCTACATGAAAGAAAAATGCATTGAATGCAGATGCAATATTTCATGACTTGCCCACCAAATACCAGGTGCAAGCTAGATAGACAGTGAACAAAATATGTGGTTGCTCAGTGTGTTGAATAAACACCAAAGGAGAACACCTCAAATGCTTCTCCTAGTCTCCAGCAATAACAAACCAATGTTGCCCAAATTCATAGCCAAAGGCCATTTAATGATGGATAAGTGACAAAATAATCCCTCCAAGGGCATTCTGGATGGTGTCCACAATTTATTTGAAATATGACAAAGATATCATGGTAGATCTGTTACTGAAATGAATTAAGTAAAACTGAGTAAAAGTAAAACTAACATGATCACAGTGTAAATAATAGTAGTTACCACCATGAAACACAGTGAATAAAAGAGGGAAACTTAGTATGAGCCAATCACAATGTATACCTCAGTTATTCAAAACCATTATAAGTGATCTCAATAGCATGCTCTAACAATCATATGTTATAAGCCTTGATTTATTTGCTTTGACCAATGTGACATCTCTTATATTGGCAAATATGTTATTCTAGAGTTTTTATTTATTCTTGGAATTTTAAAAAGTCCTGTGTCTTGTGATGACAGTGTGCCAACTATAGAGAAAGAATTCTTAATAAGCTCTAGTAAGGTAAAATGGGAGAAGTAATTTATAGCTGTTTTAGGTCAAATTAATAATTGAAAAGATGTCTTGCATTTATAAAGCAAATAAAGTTGCTTTGTAGAAAAAAATAAAACAATAGATATATTCCACATGTTTGTTACATTTTTTCCCTACAGGCATTACACTTGGCCAAAATCAATAATTTGTTTATACTATAAACAAGAAAAACAGTTGAGTTGCCATATATATCTTTGAGATTGATTTCCATATCTGGTAAATACAGTATACCTGTAAGCTATACTGTACAACCAGGCACACATTTAGGTAAGCATGCATCGAAACAGGAAAACAATACTATTTGTTTTAATGCCAGTAAAAGTAGTGGATTCTAGGTAGTGGTCTGCATTTATTATATGCATACAATTGTTTGGTTAAGCTCCCATTACTCTGTACAACTTTTTTGATGATTTTCAGTAGTAGTCTTTATTACACATTAGTGTACCTTGAACATTTGTGGCACGCACTGATGATTTAAGTGATATACCATTAGGGACTCATCATAGTGCTCTGCAACTAGTCATGAAAAAATCAAACAGGGTTGATTAAGGAGGCAGTGTGACGGGTTCGGCTGCATGCTCCCATCCTCTGTTCAGGAGCCCTTGAACCCAACACCGTCGGTAATATTACCGATGAGCTAGACAGTGAGGCAACAACACAGCAAGGGGATGGTACAAAGTGCAAAAGTGCTTTTATTTACTAGCAATAGAACAAAACAGTGTTCAAATAGTGCAGTGTTTCAAAAGTCAATAAATAAATAATCCGTAAAAGAAATGTGGAGGTTTAAAAAACAATAGAAAAACAATCCTTTAGAAACAAGGTTAAAACGCTGCTGGAAGCTGTCCTTTAAACCAATGACAAGCCCGGTGCTTCTTTTACACTAGCGTCTCAGCTGCTTCTCCCATTTGGGCCATGCAACAGGCGAGACGCTCTCTGCAGCTGACCTTCTCAATGCCTGCTACTACTGTCAGTCGCCTTACCGATCCTTGGCTCTGGTCTGCTCCTCCTGACAGTGACTTGGGACTCCCCAACGACCAAGGCTCTCACGCTGGGGACACCACGTCCCAAGTCCCGACTCCCACTGTCTTCCGCAGAGAGTCACGCGACTTCCGGTCACTTCCGCCCTTCAAAGTGATTTCTATGGTAGTGACCACATCTACTACTCTCCCGGGTGTTGGCCAAACACCCAGGCTGCCTGCTCAGCTGCCACGAGCTTGCCTCGCTCGCTTGTTCTCCCGCACTGACTTTCTCTCACTCCTCCCTGGTTCCTGCTTCCTTCTGCAATCTCCGTTTCCTTCTCTTTTCTTTTTTCCTTCTTTCCCTTAACCGTCTCAGGCTTCTCTTTATAATGGACGTGGCAGCTGAGGCAATCAACTGCCCCCGGGAACAAATTATGGAGCGGACCATCCCTCACCTGTGCACTTAGGTGAGAAACATCCGCAGCACGACTCCACCTTGGAACCGCTCCAGCCACACTACCACGCCCCCTCGCTATGCCGCGAGCGTGGTGATTATTTATTTAAAAGTGGCTTTTGCTAAGAGAGCTGTGGACCCGCTACACCACAGGTAGCTTTAGTTAGGGGACACATTCTTGATCATTGGTCATTGTGAAAAAATGCTGCACATCCTCTTTCTGACGCACTACCATTGAATACTTTTAGCAAACAAATTCTTCAGCTTACAGTACATGTATCAAGAAGTGCTACTGGGGCTCCTTCATACATTCAGCAATACGCATTTATAATGCCTCACTGTGACTGGTCTCTTTTCATTAGCAAAGTCAGAATTTTTTTCTTTTTTTTTGTAGTACTTGTGTGTGTTTGAGGGAACTTGTTGCTGTTGTATGTTTTAATATTTTTGAGCTTGTTTGAAAGGCTAAATTTCCTCTTGGGGCATACAAAGTACTGAAGCACTGACAAAAGGCAGAAGATAACTCTGGATAGGATGCTTATCTGCAGTATATTTTGTTCATTTATTTTCCAAACCTGCTTTTCCAATAATTATGCTGAAATTTCAATATTCTGGGGCAGACATTATAGGCTATAATATAGATAATCTAACAATAACAACAATAATAATAATGAGAATAATAATAATAATAGGTTTATAAGGTCATTATTGTCATGCACACACAGTACACTGAAAGTCTCACTTGCATGTGTTAATCAGCATGTAACAAGTCACCATTCTCCATATAAAAATAATAATCTTCAAACTGGTCTAGCATAGGATAATCAAAATCAATTAACGATCAACATGGAAACAGGCCTTCAACTCTAGGCATTGAATGCATTGCTAAAGGCCAAATACTGCCCTCCGTTGTTCACCACCTTCTATAATTTGATTCATTACTCTCTTCAGATACAATCCTGGCACTCTAGAATACTTTTCCATAGTTGATCTGTCGCTGGAAATACTCTGTGATGTTGTGTATTGATGGTGATGTTGTGTTCTTTACACAATATTGGGCCAACACAGCCTAGTTGTTACGTTTTCCATTTTCCCGAGAGAATCTTACAGACAGATGTTGACATAAGTAATCTTCCCCTTGAAATTCTGAAACTATCAAGCCACTGTTTTGCATCAAACCCCTCCAAATCTAGTTCCTTTCCGTCCTGGTTCCTCCCTGGTGTCCACAAGTCTCTGTAGATTCAGTAGTGATGATTCCACTCAAGGCATCTTTGAACACCTGCCATTGTGAGGTAACAAATTCCCAGGCATACTGCACTGTAAACAATTTAAAGTTATCAAGTCAGCAGTTAGTTTGCCAACAGTCAGTGTGAAGCTGGCACTGGATTCTTGGTTTGTCTGATGAATTCATTTTTTGTTAATTTTGTAGATTAAGGATAGATATGAGTACACAGTCATATTGGATTTGATTATCTTGCCAAATAATTTTAACAGACAAACAAAAAAATGGATAGGAGGCAAAAAAATCAGAATTTAGTTGCTTTTACCTGCAGTTTGAATTTAGCCAGCCTGAACAACCATATGAATTCCTGCACTGCTGGGATGGACTTTTCTCTAGTTTTGCTCCAGGGACAGAGAAGCAGTAGTCCCTAGGCCACCCCCATAGATGGCACATGTAAGCAATAGATAAAAAACAGATTTCAAATTTTAGACAAGAAAAAACATACTCAAACCAGGCCTATGTACATTTACTAGTGAGACAGGAAACCACCTATAAAGACATGGTCGAGAAAAATGAAAACTATTCTGCCTTAAGTGGCATAATTATCTAAAATAATTTCAATTTACTTTGATACAGCATACTTCTTATTAGGCAGGCACAGTTCTCTGTACATATTTACAAATGTAATCATTTAAAATACAATGCAGTGGCTATCAAAAACCAACACAATTCAACTTGTATTGATATAAAGGCTGAAGTCAAGACAGAGCATGGCAGCCCTATTCTCTTCTTTAATAAAAGTCAAAAACAATTGGCTAATTTTTGTGGAAAGCATAAAAATATGTGAAATTCTTTCACAAATTAAATTTCAGTTCATTCATATTTAAAGCAGCATACTTCTTATTAGGTAGGCACAGTTCTCTGTACGTATTTACAAATGTAATCATTTAAAATACAATGCAGTGGCTACCAAAAGTTAAGACACTTCAACTTTTATTGATTTAAAGGCTGAAATCAAGACAGATCATGTCAACCCTGTTCCCTTCTTTAATAAAAACAAATGGCTAATTTTTGGGGAAAAGCCTAAAAATATGTGAAATTCTTTCATAAATTAAATTCTGGTTAAATCATAATTAAAGCACTTTGTCAGCAGGTTCAAGAATGTAATTTTCTTTACTAACAGAAGCCCTGTACCTATGTATCATTTTCTGTGCTATGTGGCTTCATTTAACTGTAGAGCTTATTTTAGACTACATAAAGATAGGCTGTATTGTGTACACCATGTTCATATCAGTTTTTATCATATTTGAGATTAAACATTTTATTTTAAAATATAAATCATTAAAGAAATACACTTAATGCAAAGTCTAACTATTCAAATTGAAAAGATAAATGTTTATTCTTCATTTTAAAATGCCTGCCAGCTGGAACTGTCAAAAAGGCTGTTATTAAGTAATTATTGCCACTAGCTTTCTTAGCAGTACTAACCTTTATTGCCATTTCCCTTGACATCTGTTGGCAAGCTCAATGTGTACAAAGCCTGGAATTAAAATTAGTAAATTTGTGTTAATATGCCAATTTTTCTATACATACAGAGCATTCATTATTTTGGGTAATGCCCAAGAGTGATTATCTTTTATTTAATTTACTGCATATTTTGACTGCTGCAAAATGCAATGATGTTTTTCTTGCTTTAGAGCTGATATTTTACAATACATAAAGGTTTAAGAAAATTTACCTTTGAGGTAATAAATGGAAAACTTATAAATTTACCATATGAGGAGCAATTTAAAATGCTCCAAAAATGGCAGGTCTTCATCAATGTCATTCATAACTAACACACTTTAATCATTAAACATGCATAACTGTTGTTACCTTTCTAGATATATTACAACGCCTGACTGACTGCTTCTTACCATATGCTCTGCCATTTATGCTCTCTCTTTTGGTAGGATGGGGTATTTGAATAGGATTACTGATTTGAGTGCTCACTATATAAATGTATCTCACTTATTGACATGTTGTGTACGTGCTGTACTGATACTTTAAAACAATGTAATCTGAAACCTTAAAAAAGATTTTAAAAAAAAGATGAAAATATCTGAGTAAAGGAGATGTTTCGGCATAAGTGTGGTCACTGGCTTAATGAATCAAGTAAGATTTCAGCATGGTTATAGTTAAGTTTAAAAATGCTGGTTAAGTCTTATAAATTCGCTTATAAATATGTCTAGCATGCCTAAAAGACAGGACTATATTGAAAAGGGAGTTTGCTGGGGCTCACTTGCCAACAGCCATATTAACAAAGATAAGATCATTTGATAAAGTTTAATGAGCAACCATTTCTAAGATGATTCTTTGCACGAATCTTAAAAGGATGGACATCTTGGCTACTAAGTTGGAAAATACATTTAACTGGACCTTGATATTGCAAAGGAAATTAAATAAAAGAGCAAATCAAACGACTCACAATTTCAGTCTATGCTGTGAGTTGGATGATCAGTACAGAATAGTCCATCAAGAATTTATACTGGAGACTAGCGTCATCTGACACATCCATGCCAATTAATAATCTCCTATGGCAGTCTTCCACTTTTCACTGAAAGTGCATGCTTAAACTGTTACATAGGCTTTAGGTTGTACATTAATTCCTTTCGAAACTAAGAATCTAAGGAGTAAAGATGGTTTCACAATTTTTTCTCCAGCAGCTAGGGTGAAGTATGGTATACGTGAAAGGATTTGAGATGAGAGCTGCCCTTTTCAGGCATACAAATGTGTAGCTGATGATTGTCTATAGACAAGCAACAGTGACTCATCATGCCAATCCCAAAAACAGGCATAATGTATACAGTTGTCCTGGTACCGCATGATGACTTAAACAATATACATTGACTGGTTTTCATATTGGTATTGTATTTCCAGTGTTTGTTTTTATTATGGTCTATATGCCAAATTTCAGGTTCATAAAGTAGTAACAAGATGCTCTTCAGAATCCTAATATTACCTTAGAATATGTGTTCTTTACATAAGAGCATAACAAGTCTATGTAAAGGAGGGGGTCCTCATTGACAGGGCCAAAAAACAAAAGGGATGGTTAAAATTACAGAGAAAAAGACAGTAAGCATTCTATCCCTATGGGACAAACAGGTCTATTACCCTGGTTATCAAATTGCACACAACAATATTACAAAAACATTCCCTTTCTTATGCATACCCCTCTATACTGTATTTCTCTTATTGTGGAGCCTGGCCATTCTGATTTTCTCCAGTTAAATGTTTGCCACACACTTCTTCAATATGCCTGTATTCAGGAAGTGGCCTCAAACACTTCCATGCTCAGGAGTGGCTTTCCATCTTACCTCCTTTTAGCAACTCCCATCATACCCAAGGGTCTCCAAGGCAGATTCTTATTGCTGAGAACTCATATGGTGTCTGTATAAAGTATTTTCCTTTGTATTAAATGGTATCAACATTTTTTGTCTTTGTTACCTGGGCACCACTATATTGTTTATAAGCAATGACGCTAAGTACTAGTCACTTAGTGACCTATGAAGAAATTGCATTCCTTTGTATGAAATGGCAGTGCATTCAAGAGTTAGGTAAATCTTTGCCCTGAAGACTAAAAACAACTTAAAAACTAGTGCTAAAAAGGAAAAAACTATCAAGTTAGCAAAGAGTTACTATCACATGCCACACCAACTGAGGTTGCCGCCATACTGTTTTGATTTCTCTTTTCCCAAAATAGAATCTTGTTGGGAGCATACCTTATGTTTGTTTTGATTTAGCTTAAGTCAATAGATTCCACACATAAGAACAACGAAAATGATGAGCACTTTGAAGGAAAAGATTCAAAGGCATCTCGTTCAGCTGTCCCAATTAAGAGAACAGAAGCTACATCTGCAGTCAGTGCAAGGATGCTTTGTTATTTCAAATTGACTTCTTCTGATCTGAGCCATCAATGTGAGTTGCAGAACCAGTGAAATGGTTGGGAGTATATGCTGATAGCACACTGCCGCACCCACCACATGTTGAAACACCTGGATTGGTGCCCAAGTGCAGTGGGTGACACCTCAGCACCACCCCAGAACAGGTGAGGTTGTTTACGATGGCTGGCGTGCCAATCCTGCCACCAACCTCCAAGTTTTTCCTGTAAATTGGAGGACCTGCTTGGAGGGCTGGATGCAGATTAACATCATACCCAGGACAAAGCAATTGTAGGTTAAGCCCTTGCTCAATGGCCCAACACAGTAGAGTCACTTCTGGCATTTACGGGATTCAAACCAGCAACCTTCCGATTAACTGGTGCAGATCCCTAGCCTCAAAGCCAAAACAAAGATTAAGACTAGGCTGCATCTGCTTTACCAATGTGAAGATGTCAGATCTCCTACTCTGTCTTGCAAGATGTGCTCATCATGGGATTCTCCATAGTGTGTAACATGAACTTTTCAAGGGCATGACACAAGAATTTTGCATCCTGCTTTCCTGGAACTCATGTTTTGGACACATTCTTTGAGAAGCACAGGAATGCTGAAACTGTAGTACTGCACACCAGAGGCAACAATATTTGTCAACACCAGGTCAAGATACTGAAGACAGGTGGACTTCTTATAACTACTGCAAATCATTTGAGAGTAGACCACCACTGCAAGGACAGTTGTGTCTGGGCCCTTGACAACGATGAGAAGATCGGACAAAGCTTTCACTAGTCTCTTTTCCTGAACACCTAGCTTAAATTCTTTTTGGAGAGACATTGTGCCTCGCACCCTAGTCACAATACATCTGTAATTGGAATTACAGATTTTCAAACTCTGGTTTGCTCAATTTTCTAGAAGTTGAGCATAAAAGATCTGGTGTTACCACCGTTTGCTTTTATGCACCAAAAATCTGGAATATGTTACCAACAGAGATATATATCAAGCTATTAAAGTCAAACATTTTAAAAAACTACTAATTTTTTTTTAATTTGTCCTTTCATAACTTATAATATACTTTACTTCTACTGATTAAAATCAGTTCTAAATAAATATATATTTCAAGTTTTACCCTTATTCTTAGAGGCTTGTATACTAGTATACTCTTGTTGGAAAGAGGATATGTTCCTAATCTTTCTACAACAAATATTATCTATATGGATGGTCACATCTTTAAAATAGTTTTGAAGAAATTAAGATTATGTCTGCAGAGTTTTCTTTTTAGACAAATAAGGTGATCAGGGCTATTTCAAATACTTCACCACCTCTGGTATATGAACCAAACATTTGTTCGATCTATTCCCTCAAACCTCCCCATAAAGGCATTTAAATACTATTGGAGTCACACTCTTTGTGAACAATTGCAGGCTATTGGATTTGTTTAGATCTATTAATTTATTCTTAATTAAATGCTTGCTTCACATTATTGTGTATTTTCTGACGGTGAAATTGTCAAATCACATATTGGTAGTTCATATTTTGAATCATTTAATATTACTGGCAAAAATATGTATATATATATATATATATATAAATGAAGGAGACATTGGGTTAATACAGGGGTCTGCAACCTTTAAGACATAAAGAGCCACTTGGACCCGTTTTCGAAAAGAAAAAAAAACTTGGAGCCGCAAAACCATTATAAAACAAATCTAACACTGCATATATTGTTTCTTACCTTAATGCTATATACAGGATCATGCAGTTAGCTGTCAATCTGAAGAAAAAAAGGACTTTTTCACTTAACAATGTAAAATATATTTTTGCACATTAATAGCTAATTAAAATATTTAATTTACCTGGTTAATGGGATTTTTGCTCCTGAACCTCAGTGCACAGTGTCTGCACATCAGGGCTGTAAGACGTCACCTTCATTTTCACACAGGCTTGCAAGCTGTCATCTGTGAGGCGTGATCGATGTTTGTTTTTAATATAGTTCATGTTGGAGAAGACCTGCTCACATACATATGTGGAGCCAAAGATCAACAGCACTCCAAATGCATACTTTTTCATGTTTATATAAGTGTTGGGGATGGCATTCCATGTTTCAAATACAAGTTTGTCCTGTTTGGGAAGGTTTTCAATATCAGTCCATTTATGATTCTGAGCCAGAATGGCCTTCTGACGGGCAACATCCTCAAGAGTAGCGGTCAAGCATTTGAACTTGGACACCCATAGATCTTTGTCGGCTATATCGGCCAATTCCATCTCAAGATCAGGTTGACTTACACCTGTAAATGCAGTCATATTCAATAGGGATGGATCGATCTCCAGGGGAGTGACAGGGAAGGATAATGTGGTTTTTTCCTCTCTGAACTCACAGAATCGTTTCCCAAATAAACTTTGCATTGCGGTGATTGCAGACTTGAAATATTCCAAATTGATTGTATCATGACTTTGTTTGAACTCTCTCAAAGAGGGAAAGTGAGACATTGTGCCTCTCTGTAAATCTTTGACAAACACTGTCAACTTGCGCTCGAATGCCAAAACCTCCTCCAGCATATGCAGGGCTGTGCCTCCTTTCCCCTGAAGGGTTGTATTTAGCGTGTTTAGATGTGCTGTCATGTCTACCATAAAATGTAATTTTTCCAGCCACTCTGGCTGTTCCAGCTCAGCAAAGGTGAGCTCTTTGCTGTCCAGGAAGGTTTTTACTTCTTCCAAACATGTGACAAAGCGTTTTAGCACCTCGCCTCTGGACAGCCACCGGACCTTGTTGTGGAGCAGGAGGTCAGAATATTTGCTTTCAACCTCATCCAATAACAAACGGAACTGGCGGTGGTTTAAACCCTTTGCCATTATCTTATTTACAATCTGAATGACCACATCCATCACTTTTGTGCATTCCGGCGGAAATGTTTGAGCACACAATGCCTCTTGGTGCAGGATGCAATGAAATGACAGCAGCCTTCTACCCAACGCCTTCTGCAGTAGAGCCACAAAGCCCTTCTGTGCTCCTCTCATGCTCGGTGCCCCATCAGTAGCTACTGAGACCAGGTGGTTAGTGTTTATTTTTTTAGCAGTTAAAAAGTCCAGGACAGCCTTACAGATATCCTCACCCCTTGTTTGGTCTTTTAGTGGTATCAGCTCAATCAGTTCTTCCTGTGGCCCAAAAGAGTTCACATATCGGCAGAATAGCGCTATTTGTTCAATATCACCAATATCTTTGGACTCATCACAGGCAATGGAGTATGCCATAACTGAATTAATGTCTTGAATTTGCTGTTTGCTAATGTTTTCTGCCATTTTTAGGGTTCTGTCTTTGACAGTCTTCGCAGAGAGTGGCATGTTTTTGATTTTCTGCACAATTTCATTTTTGTTTTTGACGTCCATGTATAGATGTTCCGAAATATTAATGAATGCTTCTTTTATATACTCTCCATCGGTGAAGGGCTTCCCGTGCTTGACTATTTCCTGAGCGGCCACAAAACTAGCATATGTTGTGGTATTTGCAGACTTCACCCACTTCTTGAAATTATTTTTGCTCATATTAACCTTCCTGATAAGTTCTGCAACAGCTTTTCGTCTCTCATCTCCATCTGGATATTTTTCAGCAAAGGCTGTGTGTTTATTCTGGAAATGTCTTGCAACATTGGACTTTTTGTGGTTTGCTAATTTCTCACCACATATTAAGCATACTGGTAAACCAGTCTCGTCAGTAGAGAATGCAAATGATTCTGTCCACGTATCATTAAACACTCTGTTTTCTTCAGAAATTTTTCTCTTCTTGCCTTTATCCATGGATGGCCTACCAGGGGGTTGAAAACAGCAACGTAAGTAGAAATCACAGGGCCCCATACCAAAATTTGCTATGCCCACTTCCCCTTCCTTTACCTGCAACCTGTGTGAAAATTGTTCGGCGTTTCTGCCGCAATACCACTGTACCGCTAAAAATCACAGATCACCACCATTACTGGGCCAATAAGCCCCCCATATAATGTGCCAGTAGCCACAGGCCCCCCTATAATATGCCAGTAGCCAATAGGAGCCCCCACAATATGCTAGTAGCCATAGCTCCCCCCTACATTGTGCTAGGAGTCATAGTCCTCCCTATAATGTGCCAGAGTCCAATAGCCCCCCTATAATGTGCCAGAGTCCAGGCCCCCCATATAATGTGCCAGAGTCCAGGCCCCATATAATTAGCCATTGGTGTTAAAGAAAAGAAAAGAGGAAAAAAAAAGTGTGACTTACCTCCTGAGAGCGAATCACGCGCCTTCCTTCAGCCCGGTCCTCCTCTTTACGGCAGGCTCGGCAGCGCAGCGGCAGTCTGGCGGCCTCTCTGATAGGCTGCCGGCCAGCGGCAGCACACACGTCATCCTCCGCAGCGAGCAGCCTGACAGGTAAGGCGGCGCCTCCCATTCTTCAGGAGCGCGCCGCAGCCACTGAAAGACTCCGGCCCGCGTGACACACTACCGGAGCCGCGGCAAAGGTGAAAAAGAGCCGCATGCGGCTCTGGAGCCGCGGGTTGCCGACCCCCGGGTTAATATAAAACTGGGAAGTTACCCTACGTTTTGATGGAAGGACTTAATTTGTGCACCTTTAACTCTCTTCATGTTCTACTTTTAATTTATCACATTTGAAACTCTAATCTTGTGAGAGAAATACAGAAAAGACAACTATAGCAAGCATTCCTTTATTAGTGCAACTTGAAGATATGTAAAATGGTATATTGAAAGTATGAATTACAATTATTTTAACAAGTGTAGTTTATAGTGTACTGTACAATATTATAATAATAAAATGTATCATTTTTAATTCCTCTCTTTGTTTTAATGTCTGCTTGGTAGTGATTAGTAGGTCTTATGACAGGTTACAAAAATGTAGCATTGTGAAAATGTTGCCATTTGTGGCTTTTTTTAACTATTTAACTGAAACACTGTATAGAAACCCTCTGATTGTTTATAGTTCCCAAAAAATTGCTTTGGTAACTAAATAAAAATTAGTAATAAATTAAAAATTTGAAATCCACCAATAGAGACTAATATGAAGCTATTTGTCCACTGTAAATGTGACCATTAAAAATTTTAAAATTACTTGTCTTGCTAATACTGTACATATATCAGATATCCAGTCATATGTTCACAACATTCCAAAGTGCATTTTTTGCTAAAATATTGTTAAATAACCATTTCTGGAAAATCCTCTTGTACAGAACAAATTAGGTATCAGTCTAGGCCAAGGTTAGGCAATGTCGGTCCTGGAGGGCCGCAGTGGCTGCAGGTTTTTGTTCCAACCCAATTGCTTAATTAGAAACCAATTCTTGACAATCACAGACTTTACTTAATTTTAAGTCTTGTTAGTGTTAGGATCTTATATCGTAGCCTTTCCAAGCATATCATCTAAATGATTTGAAGCCTAAAACTGACCATTTTCAGTCTGTCACATTTTTCTCTTAAGTATTTTATTAAACCAAATAGTGCATGATAAATCCACAAAGGTGTAAATGGAAACAAGTTAGATGGAGAACTGCTATCTCCTTTGTCATTTGCATCTTATTGCTAATAAGAAGCCTTTAAAAACAGTGAATGATGTTGTTTAAGACTGAAATAAGCAATTAACAAGTGAGACAACTAAAATGATGCATCAAAATGTCACTTAATAAGTAAGTGTTTCATCAGCAATAATTGACTTCTCATTAAAACACTGGGTAGAAACAAAATCCTACAGCCACTGTGGTCCTCCAGGACTGACATTGCCTAAACCTGATTTAGACTATCTCATTTAACTTAAGATAAGAATTAAAAATGGAGTCGTTAGACAATAGGAAATTACCTGCCTTATATATTTGCATAAAATGAAAATAAACGATGAAGCACAAAAATGTACTCCATTACTTGTGGATCCGGACAGTTTACCATTGTTATCTTATGTGTCTTCCTCCAGATCATGGTAGGAATAACACAGGGGAGCATCTTTCTCCTCTAGTCATGAAGAAGATCCAGGGGCAATGTGTGCTGACCTGGGAAAATAATCACTTCTTAGGTACATTGTATTGATAGTCTGCAAAGTGACACAAAGTTGGTGACTGCAAAGTGATCTGAAGCATTGTAACCTATATAGTGCAATGATAAGTAGAGCAACATGATAGACTTTGCAGTTGTATCTTGGCAATAAATGATTATACAGCAAATAGCCCAAACTGTTATTAGCCTAAATAAGTGTATCTATGGTTTAGCTCTTCTGATTTTTAAATCTTCTCTTACTTTTAGCAACAGTTAAGTGTGAGATGGAAATCATTAACAAGTACGAGGGTTAGGGTAAGGATAATTGTGGGATCAGTGCAACTGCAGTCCAGTGGTTGTTGTGCCAAATATCGATGAAGTGAGAACTAAATTCATAGATAAAGCCTCATCTCTGCAGTCACTGAAACCGTCCACTTTGGATGTCATTGTCACGGGGATAGTCGTCTTTAGAAGCATATGAGGACTACAGATTCCTTCAGTATGATACACAAGTCATCAATGAAAAAGCCAGCTAACAGGATGTTACAGCTTTTTTGAAATATGACTTCAAATTCAATCCAGACCTAGCAAACACTGACTCTTAAAATTCCTCTTTACATCACCAGCAGCAGCAGAGAACAATGAATAATGCAGTGCTACAGGCAATCACAGAGACATGGAGAAAGCAGTTTGTTATCTTGAGAGAAGCAGGTGTAGAAAGCATTAAGTTCACCTGAGAGAAAAAATGTGGATGCCTTTTGATGAGACTTTAGGTTGTAATCCGAAAGCATCTGTAAACCTGGACACAGTTTATATACATCACAACTATTCCTTATCCCTTATTGACCTTTAATTGCTTTCTAGAGTTTGCACCTGCATTTCTTTACATATTGCAATGCTATAAAAATACAGTATATGTTTATTTCAGTCAAGAACATTTCATAAAGTAAAGCAAGATATTTCTTTCAGTGGAAAGTGACCTTGAACTACTGTAATATATTTAAAAATATTTGGCTTGATGCCTTCATTTATTCTAAGGATTATTGCAGAAGGAAAAAAACAGTAGTGTAATAAAATCAATTAACACTTTCTGTCTTGAAGTGCTCTTAGAACACCCATAAAGGATGGGAATAGCCACATTTCTCACATAAGCTCACTCTCTTACACTCTCCTACTGTGATAAAAGGGCTGATCCTGAGAGTCATCATACTTCAAAGAACAGCTGCCTGAAAACAGGAAAGACTGCCAGTCTCATCCTGGAGACAGCATTGGAAAATACTGGCATGCCCAAAGCAATCAAATACGAACAAATGATGCTCATAAATCCCCCACTGAATTGAAGCATCTGGTCTAACATGAAATGGTTTGTTAATCTGAAATAATGTAAAGCAATCAGTAATGTAACTATGACTACAAAGTACCACAATAGGTGTATAATGCTCCATGTTAATAACAAGCTGAGGTTTTCGTCTTTATAAATGCTCTGTAATTTCTAATGATGGTTGGCACTCTCCAAATGCTTTCTTTAAGGTAATATTAATCTTGTTTACAATTCCAGTAACAAAAGGAAAATTATTAAACAGGAGAAATATTTTGTAATATAAAACAATATAAATAAAACTTGTGAAAACAGCATGCAAAGTGTGTGCTAAAATGTAAAGTATAACCTTAACTCATATAGACTATTTAGGGTTTGTACAAAAGTTATAAATAATAAGATTTACAGTAAATTATAAATAAATATAAATATAAATAATGAAATATAAATAAGAATGGTATATGGTACTGAAATAAATGATCAACTCATAGGTAGATAAGGAAAAGCAAAAATAAGCCAATATCATATTCTGTCACTTCTGTTTTTCTAACAAGATTTCTGTGACCGTGTGATTTGCTTACTCCATGTACTTAGTGTCAAAAAGAATATGAGTTCTGTGAAAATCTTTTGACTGCAGATATCATGCATAGGTAAGCTTAGATATGCTGTGGTATGTAAGTTTGCCGCATCTATTCAAGTATGTCCTTCTTACAGATACTGTATGAAGCTGCATTTACAAGCTGATGTTAGATACATGTTATTATAACTGTTCACACAGCACTGACTTCTTCCTTCCTGACCTTATTTAATTTCTTGTAATCTGTCATAAAAATTAAAATGACTTGATGCTGGCTGAATTTATAAGCATAGTTCCAAGACTGTAAGACATGCATTTACCCATCCATTAACTCTTTAGCAATATTGAGTGATGTCTTCAGCCAGTACAACGTCAAGTACAAGGCAGAAACCAACTCCAGATGGGGCACCTATACAGATAGGGTACTCATACTAGACCATTTAGAACAACATATATTTAGGTTGTTATTTAATAATTAAGGATCCAAACATTTTATAATTTTCATGTATGTCCCCTCAGTTTTGTTCTTCCCAATATGTTTATCCATTTGATATACTGTATATTACATAGTATTAACAGTTTCTTACGGGATGGGCCTACTAAGGCCTAGATGTTTCCAGTTGTCACCTGCAAGTTTACACAACTGATACAGTAGCTTAAGGATGTTGCACTCTTGTAAACAATGAGATTAAACTACATAGACCTACAGTATACTGCCAACATTTATGGGTTTTATATTCGAACATGGGACACGCATACAGCTTTTCTGTCATATATTTCCAGGTGATGCATGCATAGTGCCATCTGTTGAAGTTAAAGCAGAAAGAAGACAGCAAAGGTGGTGGTGCCCCCAGTATTATATAATGCTCTGATTATTTATTCTTATGGTAAAGAGATGCCTCCATCCATCCATCCATTATCCAACCCGCCGAACACAAGGTCACGGGGGTCTGCTGGAGCCAATCCCGGCCAACACAGGGCACAAGGCAAGAACCAATCCCGGGCAGGGTGCCAACCCACCGCAGGACACATACAAACACACCCACACACCAAGCACACACTAGGGCCAATTTAGAATCGCCAATCCACCTAACCTGCATGTCTTTGGACTGTGGGAGGAAACCGGAGCGCCCGGAGGAAACCCACGCAGACACGGGGAGAACATGCAAACTCCACGCAGGGAGGACCCGGGAAGCGAACCCAGGTCCCCAGGTCTAGAGATGCCTCCTCCACCTTGAAATGAAAAAAAAAAACAAAGTACTGTTGCATCTAGCTGAAGAAAGATCTCATTGCCTCTTTGCTTTTAGAGAATTAAACTATAATTTGACCTGTGTCTCAGTGTGTAAAGCAGCATATAACATTTAATGGTGGTTGCCTAGATTTAACTTGCTCATGGCCATTTCTTTGAGGTGTTTTGTTGTGGTATGTCTTTGGAGGGATGGGAAATCCATGGTGAGCTAGCCCAGTGCCATCTTGTTCCTTTCCTCAATTTTATAGCTCATTCACCATTTTTTGGAGCTGTATCTGCATGGAATTGTGGAAGCAGGATAGAAACAATTGTACTATTTCAAAAACACTGTCAGTGAGGTTAGTTCTAACTGTTCTTTTTTAATAGTCCTGACCTCAAATAATTGGGCTCAAAGTGTTTTTATCAAATCACAAACACACATATACATAAAAATAGGATTATTTATTTATTTATTTTTGATTATATCATGATAATCATAAAACCTTACATTACCTTGTTTGGGACCACCATCATGTGAAGGTGGTGTTGTGGCCTCTACCCATGCTTCTTGCAGAGCTGTGGTTTCAATGAACACTGTCCCCTGGTCTGTTACCTGGTCCTGGTGTAGCTGGAGCTGCATTCATAGATATCATGGTTGCTTTTCCATTTTGGACCAATTGCTCAATAGACAGGAATCATACCAGCTTCTCCACTTGTAGGTATTACCAGACTGACACAAAGTTTCAAACTCTGAGCGCTGCCCAGATCCACTGATTAGTAAATCAGAACAGTAAATATGCAGTTGCTAAAAGTGAACCTAGGTGGCCATTAGTCAAAAGTGTTAAAGGATGCTGATGAGTTAACTTTTCATGTAAACTTCTGTTCAAATTTTTCTATTTCACTGCAAGAAGTGTATTACTTTTCCATGATTATTGTCAAATAATTAGCTCTGGTTACTACTTGTAACCACTTCTGGAAGGACTTGTAACCACTTCTGGAAGCTGTTTGTGTGCATTGCAATAAATCCACAAAGTCAATCAAAAGCAATAGTGGAAGTTTTACATACCCAAAGGTGTCTTAATTCAAGTAAATCATAAGTTGCTATGTTGTCTCCACTCTTTCATTATTAATATATGCGATTTGCAAACATATATGCGATGTGTGAGCAGCGCATCACAGCTGAGTGACCTGCTTTTACCAAAGACTCCACCCACAGAGTGAAAGTCTCATTACCATTGGATAGCTGAGGTTCACAGCATTCTACCGATGTATGGTTGTCTTTGATTGGTCATTAATATTACATGTCACAACTGAGCACAAAAGGCATGAAATAAATTGTTTGTGTGATTGTTCATCTTTACACACCATTACACACAAAGCTTGAGTCAGATTCTGATCACAGTGTTTTCAGTATGATACATTTGTATGTACTTCTATAACATAACTCAAGCATCGCCGTGTGCAGTTTTACAGTGACATAGGTTCATTTACTACATCTGGACACTGTCTTCTGCACGTTCTGCCTGTGTTAGTTTTCTGATCAGTGCTCTTTCAGTTCCAACTTAGAGGACGTGCAAAGTTTCTTAGCATACCAGTTAGTACTATTATACTGTACCTATTGAAAGCTTCAAATGAGGACCCCAACTTCAATCAAATGTCACTACATCATGCAACTTGCATTGCTGGGTTGCAAGCACATAAAAAAAGCACCTTTTCAGTTTGCAAATTGTTCACGGTATAACCCCTCCTGCCCCCAAACACAGGGATTGACAACACTGTGCAATATTTTTTATCCTGATTCCAATTGGGCTTGCTTCACCCCTCCTTGCAGAAATGAGCATGATTTCAAAGATGAAATAAAATTGAAGAGCGACCCTGGAAGTGAGGGTAGTCCCTTCATCTTGAAGCAAGCATGGTTTAAAATATGACAAAAAAATAATGCATGCCATTGTCTATCCCTTTGGGGGATTGGTCAGGGAGGGGATTTTACTGTGAACAAGTCTGATATGCTCGCAAGTCAGAGATGGCCACCCGTGAGCCAAAAATAGCTGAGAAACACTGGTTAAGGTGTGTATGTGGGTTGTGTGACTAGCTCTAGTGGGTCTTGCCCCGGGCTGTTTTCAAACATGGACACTGTTTTCAAAAATGGGGTTACCTTGTGCCAAACAGTATAGCTTTGCAACAATATAGGATATGACATCTAAACTTGGAACAGTGACAACTGACAGTAGAAAGGAAAATTGATTCCAGGCTTGTGCATCATAAAATGTTTGGGTTATGCAGTGTAAAATCCAGATTTTTGGACAGATTCCCAAAAGCGCCAATTTTTTTTGTGTTGTATAAAAGGTTGTTAATTATAAGAATACTTTCTTTTACAAATTTAGAGTGTTGTACTCACTACTCTTCTGCCAATTGCAGCTCGTTTGTTGCATAAGCAAAATAATAGCTGTTTAAATGTGGGTATTTAATTTAGGCTCATAATGCCAAAAACTTCTTAGGGTAAAATCGATTTGTTTTGCTTCTACTTGTCAATTAAAAAAAAAAAAATTTCCTGATGGGTGAATAGTTTGAAGATCAACCCTGAAGAAACTGAGTAGGAATGGTTTTAACCCATAACCCAAATGCACTCTCCCAAGTGCACAGTAAACTAAAGATCACATATATAACAACAGGCCAGGCCAACATAAATTACTTAAAAATATATATATGCTGTGAAAGAAACAGCTGGACACACAATGAAGGTTTGGGGCAGCCACCCATATAGTTTCCCTGCCTGCAAAAGGCTTTAAAGTAGTGTACACTGTGTACAGGTTAGAGTCCAAAACAGAACTGATTAAGTATGGAAGATGAAGGGTTTTTATAGGTGGTTCACAGGAAGTGACGTCCTCTGGGCTGGGACAGGAAGTGACGTTCTCTGAGATGGGACTGTAAGTGAAGTCCTCGGGGTCAGGACCGGAAGTGACGTCCTCAGGGCCGGGACAGGAAGGATTTCTCATGTTTGGAAAAGAGAGAGGTTTATGCACCCTGCCGCCCCATGGCCTGATGTGGAGTTGGTGTTTCCTGGTCCCTTTGGTTGACTTCCAAGCACACATCTGTGACAATGTATATACTTCTTTTAATTTTATACATGGAGATATTCACGTTGATTTAATGGTTAAAGGCATGATTTTTTTTGTGTTTTATCGTTTTAATTGACAATCATGTACTTCATACTTCTTGATTTCCACTAGACATTAGGAAACATAATAAAAGAACTTAATGACAAACACTGAAGTTTTTTTAAGTGCAATTAAGTCCTGAATAGTGCAAAGAACAACTAATGTAATGTACTGAAAAAAAATTACATTCCAGTAAAGGTGGTTTTGTCTATGAAAATCTTATTTGCATGTTAATTTTTGTTTTATGTAATAAATACACTTTAATGGCTTCAGGGTTGTTTCTTCTCTTCTGCTTTACTGCTGCAGTGACAGGTTATCTGTTTGCTTGATGCTGTTATGAGTGAAGAAGAATGCACAAGTAAATTGTGAAAAAAGTCCTTTCTTGTGTGTATTTTCATTTTAAGGTTCATTTTGAGTTTAACCCTTTAAACTCAGCCTCACTTAACTGGCTACAATCTCATCATCCTTCAATCAATATTCATGTGCTAACCCCTCAAAATAAAGGCAAGACATTTCTCTTTCAGAATATGTACAGCTGGAGAATTATTTATGTTACATACATATATGACAACGGAGTTAGATGTAAAATTCAAATTTTACCAAAAATGCGCCTTAGATGTTATTACTTCCATGGATGTTGGAATAAGCTTCCAAACACTACAAAAGTGTCAATGAAAGTGTCAGGGGCATCCTGAAAAAAGATTACTATGAAATATGTACAAATAATGTCTCAAATTTTACTGTTTTCAAGTTGTACAAATAAACAGGATTCTTTTTCTCTGTTTTTATTCTTTTCAAATATATATACACAGCAGACATTTCCATTATAGAGAACTCATGACCTATGTATCATTTTGAAGGGCAGATATTACTTTGACAAAATATATATAGTTGATAAAGAAACAACACTGTGTATCCAAATTGCAACACCAATAGTTGCAAGATTCCAAAATATCTTTACAAAAAAAAAAAATTCTGAAATATAAAAAGTGGAAAACAGAAAAGCGGAATCTAGTGTTGTTTCAAAGTGTGGACACCCCTGTCAAATTAGTGTGTAATACTGTAGTCTGTCTATCAGATTGTATGCAATTGAATCAGGATGTTCAAGATAGATGGGGGGTATGGGGGGCATGGGGGGAGGGAGAAAGTGCTGTAATGCAGCAATTCAGCCATTTTTGACAGAAGAGAATGTGGTACTTGTAGATGTATTAATGACATTTTAACGGCAAAACACAAATGAATGATTTTATTCTTTTTTCTTTCATTTTCCATTAAACTTTGGTCCTGCCAGAGGCTCCAATATAATGAGGCTGAGTTTAAAGAGTTGAAAATGTTACCATTATGTGTTTCAGATTATTTTACATTTGGCAAGCTAATTATAAAGCCTACATGGCTACAATGACAAGCGCACATTATAATCAACTTTTTTCTTAATAAGTTCAGCAAATTATATAATTACAAATATAAAATATTCAGCATTTAAACAAAACATAATATTAAAACATATTAAGAGAAGTACTATGTAATATAAATATAGGTACAGTGTTGTGTAAATGGATCCAGCAGCTGGGTTCTACTCCCACACCAGGTCACTGTCTGTGTCAAGACTGGACAATCTCTTCCCATCTCCACATGGGTATTCCTTTCACATCTCCTAGGCCATGCATTTTAGGTTTATCAGTAAATTTAAATTAGTCTCAGAGTGTGGGTGTGTGTATATGTACCCCACGATGGACTAACTTGCAGTCCTGGATTATTTCCCTTATGTAAAGATGGTTTTAAAAAACATATTCCAAACGTCTAAGGTCACCTGTTTTCTTAAAATTGACCATTCTGCA
This sequence comes from Erpetoichthys calabaricus, assembly GCF_900747795.2. NCBI lineage: Eukaryota > Metazoa > Chordata > Cladistia > Polypteriformes > Polypteridae > Erpetoichthys > Erpetoichthys calabaricus. The sequence goes on from NC_041394.2 coordinate 271,394,688, forward strand.
GGCAATTCATTTGCTCCTATCTTGCTGAACTATATACTTGCAGCAAGTATAAAGTTTCCATCTGTTTAAAATGTGTTGGTGCATGCATCACTGTGAGGTGCACATTATGCAGTGGTGATGAAAGCAAAAGTTCTAAAAAAGACAACAGCTACTGTGACACAATTTGCATGTGTGGGGTCATCACTGTTAAATAACAACAACAACATTTATTTATAAAGCACATTTTCATACAAATAATGTAGCTCAAAGTGCTTTACATGATGAAGAAAGAGAAGGAAAAAAAAGATAAAATAAGAATTAAAATAAGAGAACACTAATTAACATAGAATAAAAGTAAGGTCAGATGGCCAGGGAGGATAAAATAAAATAAAATCTGCAGGGGTTCCAGGCCATGAGACCACCCAGCCCACTCTAGGCATTCTACCTAACATAAATGACCTTAATCAGTCCTCATTGTATTCAGGGTTCTCATGGAAGGACTTGATGATGACGGTCACGGGGACTTCAGGTCTTTAATCCATCAATGTAGGGACATCACAGTGCTTTGATTAGGTGGTGGTGGCACAGATCGCCACTACAGAAAACTGGAAAAAGAACAGAAGAGAGAGTAGGGGGTTAGTATGGCTTTTGGAGCTACCATGAATAATAATGATAATTAAGTGAATATACAGAGCATCAGGATTAAACTAAAATGAAGCTATGAGAAAGCCATGTTAAAGTAATGTGTTTTCAGCAGTGTTTTAAAGTGCTCTAGTGTATTACCCTGGCAAATTCCTGTTGGCAATCTATTCCAGATTTCAGGTGCATAACAGCAGAAGGCCGCCTCACCACTTCTTTTAAATTTAGCTCTTGGAATTCTAAGCAGACACTCATTTGAAGATCTAAGGTTATGATTTGGAGTGTAAGGTGTCAGACATTCTGAAATATAAGATGGAGCAAGATTATTTAAGGCTTTATAAACCATAAGCATTATTTTAAAGTCAATTCTGAATGACACAGGTAATCAATGTAGTGACATCAAAACTGCAGAAATGTGCTCGGATTTTCTTTTCCTAGTTAAGTTTCTAGCAGCTGCATTCGGCACTAGTTGCAATCGATTGATGTCTTTTTTGGGTAGTCCTGAGAGGAGTGCGTTACAGTAATCTAGATGACTGAAAACAAAAGCGTGAACTAATTTCTCAGCATCTTTCAATGATATAAGTCTAACTTTTAATTAACTTATTAATTATTAATTTATTATTAACTTATTCTAACTTTTTAATATAATATTTGAAAAAATAAATAAATAAATAAGCAACTGAGACATATCAATATACTATTTTTGCTAATTTTCTCAGAAAAATATAGTACACACTGACAAGTATTACTGATATAGCACAATGAAAACAACAGCAAGCAATCTAATTAGATGACATGTTCATTAATAGCAAGACAATAGTTTGGAAAACAGTTTTAAAAAATGAAAATAATTTAAAAGGAAAATATATAAAAAATACTTCAAAATAATTTGCAAAATAGATTTAAAAACTGCAACTGTCTATAATGCGGAATTGGGTACCTGTAAACAGCTATGCATATCGAGATTTCTGTTACACGCTTTGCATTGAAACAGAAAAACACGTTTACCAGCAACAGAAGCATGACCATTTATTTGTAAATGAGTGATTACTGATAATTCTATCAACAGGATGAATCCCTGGGCTTTTACTGGGCATTGCTGATAAACACAATTAAGCTCCAAGCCTAATTAAACTCCCTGTGTGGTGTATCTGCATTAAAATTTGGTACCATCTGGATTTTTTTTCTGGAGTACATCAAAGAAATCACAAATCCCTCATAACTGTAAACACAATATTATCTTAAATTCAATGCAGGTTATATTCATTTCTAGAAATGGATACCATCATTATGAATATTTTACTTTTCAAAAACAAAATACGGTAATAGTTTTGTTTTAAGAATTGTGCAGCCATGGGACTATCAGTTAAAGTTTAACTATAATTACAACCCACTCCTACCTTCACTTACAGCATAATCTTAAAATTTTATATAACCAACAAATTAAAGTGTCTAAAAATGTTTATTGTGAATAGGTAGCTTGTTATTAATCATATAACATTTAAATGTCAAAAATGTATACTGAAAATTACATTATTTTATCTAACAAGAATGATAACACAAGTAAGGAGACTAGCAGCTAGTAAGAACAGAACTTGAAAAAAGTTAAATGTTGCATATATAAATGTTGTGTACTGTACGTTCTCCTCATGTTTGCATACATATTGAAATATCATATTGTCTGACACAATAGGTGATCTGCTGTCATTACCCTTCCCTCATGTCCACTTTGTCATTGGTTTGGACATGTGCAGCAGAGAGATGCTGAGTATATTGGGAGAAGGATGTTAAGGATAGAGTTACCAAGAAAAAGTTAAAGAGGAAAGCCTAAGAGAAGGTTTATGGATGTGGTGAGAGACGACATGTAGGTGGTGGGTGTAACAGAGCAAGATGCAGAGGACAGAAAGATATGGAAGAAAATGATCCGCTGTGGCAACCTCTAACGGGAGCAGCCGAAAGAAGAAGAAGAGGACTCTTATTAAAATTGTAATCCAGACCTTACACATGTCCCTGTTCCGCACTTGAGTATTACTCATAACGTTACTAAACAAATTCACCCAGCCAAGCTGTACAAGTATGGCTCAGATAGATAGGGGCAATGGGAAACTGCATTAGTTAAGACTTTTTAAATTGTTCATCATATTTCTAACATCCCAAACTTGAACGGTCTTCTCTGGAACTGTTGTGGTGCTTACTAGATCTGTAAGGATATCCTTTTTATATCTGTCCATTATATACTATGATGTGAAACTTTATATCCTAGTTCCCTATTAATGACTTTTTGTATTGTGTTTGTGTGAATAGTGGACTCAGACTCTTTTTATACTGCTTAATTTGTAATTTTAAACCAAGTATGACAATCTTTGGCAAATTAAACAGATGAATTCTTGATGAGTTATTTTCAAACATAAAATGCTTTATAAAATCTATTTAAAAAGTAATATAACAAATTGAAAACTTATGAAATTGTCACACTTTTCCATAAATTATCAAATGGCTAAAAGTTCAACTGCTAAGTCTTTGTTAGGTTACATTATCCAATATTTGTTTAGTTTTCTGTGTACACAGTGAACTCTATTGTCTGACACAGAAAATGATAACTTTCTTAAAAATATCAGAATTAAAAAATAAAAATGAATAGGGGATATAGGGGGTACTGAGAAGCAAAGTATGAACTTTAATCTGAATATTTAGCTATTCATTGTATGGAGGTATGAAGAATTTTGCCATTTGTGGAAAAAAGTGAGAAATGAAAATTGATATTAAAACGCAACAATTATGATAAAGCATAGGGTTTGTTCAAAAACCTTGTTCTAATATGAACTGCTACTATAAGACTTGCTAAATTCTCCTGAGGCACATTTCATTTTCAGCATAATCCATTTTAACTATATAAGCATTTCACCTTGAATATTTAAATCACAACAGAAATGGAAAACAAATGTAAGTGCTAAGCATACTGTAAGAAATAACACGTTTAATTTTTATTAACACATATATTATTAAACCATTTAAATAAAGCTGTTATATTTTGATTAATAATATTACCTCTATTGCTGGAATTAAAAGTTTACAAAATCTTACTGTACATCATGAAAAAAAACTTGTTAATATTATTGAATAGCAGGTAAACTCTTAAAAATAATTGTTCATTAATGGCACTTTATGGTTATTTTATTAAGTGGTGTGGTTCCTTATAGAACTATTGCTTTACTAAGAATCTTTTCATTCTGGGACGGGTTCTCTGCATATGAATTTGTTTTTTGTTTCCTAATATGTAGAAGAAACCTGTATGGTAGGCTACCAAGCAGGACACTAACTGATTAAGAAAAACATGGACTTAGCCTGTGTTACTGTATGCAGCAAGAGACCATTGAAAATCAGTGCTTCTTTATTTTACTTTATACGTTGGTTTTGTCATTTGGTGTGGACAGCAAAGAAAGAATTTCATTGCACATGGAAACGTGTTGAGGATGGGTCTTTTGAGAACCAAAAAAAGGTTTCCTTTGGCATTGATAACACACTATGATGGAGCTGACTGGTGTGGCTGGCTGTCTGCTTGTCTCACTAATCTATGTTTTAACTTCGCTTTTATGTATTAGTTTATCTCAGTGGCCACTGTCCTATGATCGTGATTCTTTACTTAACATATTTTCTTGCTGGCTTTCCTCACAATTTTCATCTCCTGATGGGATATTATGTGAACCTCCACCTTTGTTTTATTCATCTCCTGACTTCTTCACCTGGATGCCGGTGTTCACCTGTATCAGTGAGCTGAATGCTTCTTGGAGACGCAAATGTACCCTCCGCCGTGGAAGAAGAGCCGGTATTGCTGTTAAACAACGGCGACTCAAGACCCAGAGCTTGGATTCCTGATGCCTGTGAGTCGTCTATGACTCATCTTCTGCTGCACAGGAGCCCGTCCCTGGCCCATGGGATACTGGATTTAATTTCTCCATCTCAAGGCGGCATCACTCTTCCTCGGTGTGCTCTTAGGGAGTAAACGCTGCTAATCTTCGCACGCTCACCTGTGCTCATCCCACAGCGAGCTCTTCTACTTCCATCAAGGCTGCTCTTTTGAATGTGAGATCAGTGTGTAATAAAACTTTTATTCTGCAAGACTTTATTTTCTCATATAAACTGGATTTCTTTTTCATCACTGAGACCTGGATTGTAAATGGTGACTCTTCATGTTTTACTGACTTGGTACCATCAGTTTATTAATTTTTAAACTCTCCTTGGCTGACTCGTCGTGGTGGGGGCATTGCCACTGTTTTTAAAAGTATGTTCTTGTGTCAGAACCTTACAAGGTGTCTGTTTAGTAGCTTCGAACTTCAACTTTTCGAAGTGTGCAGCTCCCCTTCTTTGTTGTTTGCTGTGGATTATAGACCTCCTGTAATTAATGATATCTTCATTTCTGAATTCTCTGATCTCCTGGCTGATATTACCCTCTCCCACGACAAAGTATTTATTGTTGGTGAGTTTAACATACACGTTTGTTGTCAATCGAAACCTTTGGTTAATGACTTTTTATCACTATTGGACTCATTTGATTTTATCCAGCATATTAATACGCCAACTCACTCTCTCGGTCACACCCTTGATGTCGTTCTTGCACGTGATATTTCAGTTAATAATATTGATTTATGTAATGTTTCTTTTACTGATCACTTTTCCATAATGATGAATTTGCATATTACTGTTGATGTTCCTACTACTAGTTGTGCTCCACACTGTTCTCACTTTTTAAATTCTTCTAATATATCCAATTTTAAAACCATATTCTCTAGTCTTGATGTACTTTTTCAATATGATGGTATCGATGATTCTGTTATAGAATTTAATTCTTCTTGTAAAACGGTTTTAGACTCAATTGCTCCACTCAAGATACGCTGTAATAAGGGAAGACCTTCTCCCTGGATAAATGAAACTACACGACTGCTACGCCATGCCTGTCAAACTGCTCAACGGTGTTGGAAAAAAGATGGACTGATTGTTTCTGAACAGATTTTTAGGACTTCTCTATTCAACTTCCAGTTTGCAGTTAAGAAAGCTAAACATGATTTCTTCGCTCATTTAGTATGCTGTCATTCTAAGAATTCTAGGGTCTTATTTAATTTAATTAATGCAGCCATTCACCCTCATTTTGTGATGGGATTAAATAGTTCTGTTCTTTCATGTGAGCAGTTTCTTTCATTCTTTGCCAGTAAAACTGATACAATCCGCTGTGGTATTGTTCCAACTGGCTATGAACTTCCTACTGTTAATCATGGCATTGTCTTGGAATCTTTTGATCTTGTCTCACTTTCACAGTTAAAAAGTACTATTGACACCCTTAAACCTACTCTCAATCCCCTTGACATTATACCACCATGCTTCTTAGTGGAAGCCTTTGATATTTTGGGTCCACCTTTACTAGCCATTATCAATGATTCTATTAGTGAGGGGTTGTGCCCTCATTTTTTAAATATGCTGCGGTGCATCCCTGTCTAAAAAAGGCAGAATTAGATGCTGGAGTTTTAGCTAGTTTTCGCCCGATTTCCCAATTGCCATTTCTGGCTAAAATACTAGAAAGAATTATTTATAATCAATTGGTTGATCACCTTAACTCCAATAATTAATTTAAGATCTACCAATCTTGCTTTAGGCGTTATCATGGTGTTGAGATGGCCCTCCTGAAAGTATTCAATGACATCTCTCTTATTACTGACTCAGGTGGTGCTGCAATCCTTGTCCTCTTTGACCTGTCCGCTGCCTTTGACACTATTGACCATGAGATATTGCTGTTGCGGCTTGAACATCTTGTTGGGCTTAAAGGGGCAGCTCTTAACTGGTTCAGGTCATATCTAACTGGTAGACACTTTTCAGTGACTTTAAATTCCTCTTTTTCGTCTATTGTTCCTCTTAAATGTGGTGTTCCTCAGGGATCCATTTGGGTCCTATTTTATTCTCTATATACCTTCACCCTGTTCGAGCTATTTTTAGGAAATTTAATATTTCTTTTCACTGCTATGCTGATGATACACAGGTTTATATTCATGTATGCAACTCTGCAATGAATCAACTGCACAACTGTCTGTCTGAACTAAGATCTGAATCAAAATAAAACGGAGGTGCTTATAGTGGGTCCATCAGCCCAAATTGGTCTGGGAATTCTCGTCTCTTTCTATGTCTTTTGCAAACCTCAAGTCCGCAATCCTGGTGTTATCTTTGACAGTAACCTCTCTTTTGAGAAATAGATTAATTCTGTAGTCAAGAGTTGCTTTTTCCAGCTTCGTCTTTTAGCTAAGATCAAGCCTTTTTTATCTTCTAGGGATCTTGAGAAAGCTACTCATGCTTTTATCTTTTCTCGTCTTGATTACTGCAACTCGCTGTATTCTGGGATTAGCAAATCCCTGATACGCAGGTTACAGTTGGTCCAGAATGCTGCCTCTTGCTTTCTGGTTGGGTCAAGAAAGTCTGATTCTGTTTCTCCAATATTAGCTTCTTTACACTGTCTGCCTGTCAGTTTTTCGAATTGATTTTAAAATCTTGTTGCTAGTTTTTAAATCTTTATGTGAGCTTGCTCCTGCCTATTTATCTGAATTATGTGCTTTACACCAGCCATCTAGAGTGCTTTGATCTTCTGGTCAGTTGTCTCTTGTTGTCCCTCATACCAAGTGTAAAACTAAGGGGGATAGGGCTTTTGCAGCTGCTGCTCCTCGCCTTTGGAACTCTTTACCTCATTACATAAAGGAGTTGTCTACAATTGAACTGTTCAAAACAAGATTAAAGACTCATTTCTATTCACTTGCTTTCCGTGACCTTCAGTAATACTGATGGTTTCCTCATTGTGGTTATGTAATCTTACTTCTATTTATTATTTATTTTATTTATGTTTATTTATTTTATTTCTATTTATGTTAGTTGTATTTTTTTTCTTCTTTTATTGTAAAGCACTTTGGCCACAGCATTCCTATGTTGTTTAAATGTGCTATATAAATAAATTGACATTGACATTGCTCTGAAGAACCACTCAAGTACCTTTACCTGTACCACTTAAACACCTGCTGCATCACATGAGGTCATGACAGCTAGAAGATGTACCTAAAAAAGCTCTAATCATTTTTGAATTAAGCATATTGCAATGATAATGTTGTAGGTCTTGTATGTTTAAGGACCTGATAGTTTTGTAAGAAATAATTGATGTAAAGGTCACATTTATTTTTTTGCATGAAAGTGTTAGAATTTGTGAAATGTTAGTGTGTATTTCCTTTTTTTCTCCATATGTTTTAATTTTTTAAGTTTTGTTTGCGTTTTTCTAGCTGCAGCTTCACAAATTCATGTCATTTGTTACCCTCTGAACAACAAATTAAGCAACTAGTTTAATTATTATTGGCATCTATGCACAAAGACGATTATGTATTGTAGTAAATGACAGCTGGAACTTACTTAACCAATTTCTATGTACATAAAATGAAACTCTGATGATTTTTAGCAAAACAAAAATGAGCAGAAAAGCAATTAGTTGTTATTTCCCTTCTTTTGTGAAAACTGGATAGAAAGGTTTAAGGGTAGGTCCCCATAATCTAGTACACTGATCATGATGTTTGACAGTCAAGGAAAAGTTTATTTGAAGACTGTTCTTTTGATGTTTTTCTTTTTATGTCTTTGTACTTGGTCAAGGCTTACATGCCTTAGGTTTATGAATTGCCTGGTTTTGAAATGTCCTGAAATATAACAAAAATTTGATGCAGCTTAATAACTACCTATCCTCTGCCTCTCTATTAGTAATTCAGAATGAGAATCACTTTATTACTAGCATATGAAACATACCAGACTTGACTTTGGTTAGGTGCAAACACGAAATACATGACATTACCAACACAAATCAGCACAATTACATCCCGTCATTAACCTAACACTGTGCAACCACTACACAAATACAGCAACTTCTTGAACAAAACATTTGCAAACGTCAATAAGTTCAATCACTAAACTGTATAAAATAATAGATTCAAATAGGTCAATGTGAGCAAATATGAATACACAAATAGCGCAGTTACCATTTATATGTCACAAAAACAGTTAGGAGTAACCCTATGTATGTTTGTTTAGGATCTAAATACTTTGTGAAAAGAAGCTGCAAAGATGGAGTGTAGTATGGGTCACAATCGACCAGTACCTCCTTTGTGATGACAATTTAATGAACAGATGGCCCCTGGGATGGGTGGAGTCAGCTGTAATTCTTCATGCTCATTTTCACTCTAGCAATGAACAGATCTTTTAATGTTGGAAGACCAATCAAATCACCCACTGCAGCTGAGTCTTAAAAAGACAGGAGGTAGAAGGAAACCAAACAGTGATAGAGGTGGTCACAATACTCTCATTGATGGCTGAGTGAAAATGTAAGAATATCCGCCTTAATATACTAAGCTTCTTAAGCTAGCAAAGGAAGAACAATCTCTGCCTGGCTTTCTTGATGATGGAAGTAATGTGCTTGTCCCATTTTAATGTATTAGTAAACGTAGTCCCCAGGAATTTGATTGACTGAACCACAGGCACAGTCTGGCCATTAACTTGTAAAGGTGGACTTGTCGGAGGAAATCAATCGTCATTTCCACTGTCTTAATAACAATGAGCTCCATGTTGTTACAAGAAAACCATTCCACAAGACGGCCCACCTCTTTCTGATAGGAAGACATGTTATTATCTATACATATTAATAAAAGGCAAAGCCCTCACTGACTCACTGACTGACTGACTGACTGACTGACTCATCACTCATTCTCGAACTTCCCGTGTAGGTGGAAGGCTGAAATTTGGCAGGCTCATTCCTTACAGCTTACTTACAAAAGTTAGGCAGGTTTCATTTCGAAATTCTACGCGTAATGGTCATAACTGGAACATATTTTTTGTCCATATACTCTAATGGAGGAGGCGGAGTCACGTATCGCGTCATCACGCCTCCTACGTAATCACGTGAACTAAAAACAAGGAAGAGATTTACAGCACGAGTCAAACGCGGGAACGAAGGTAAATGACGTTAATTTTTGACTGTCTTTTAATACTGTGTAAGCATACATATTAACACATGTGCAATTAAACGTGTGCATTTACGGGGTGATTTCTCAGGCTTAAAAGCTCGCCTTTTATCAAACGCGGGAACAAAGGTAACTGACGTTGTTCACTGTCTTTTAATACTGTGTAACCATACATATTTACACATGTGCAATTAAACGTGTGCATTTACGGGGTGATTTCTCAGGCTTAAAAGCTCGCCTTTTACTAAAAAGGTAAATGCAAAACTATTTTCAATCATTCTATGATCTGCTTCTCACAACTGAAGGCACCGTGGCTGATGGTAAATGACGTTAATTTTTGAGTGTCTTTTAATACTGTGTAAGCATACATATTAACACGTGCAATTAAACGTGTGCATTTACGGGGTGATTTCTCAGGCTTAAAAGATCGCCTTTTATCAAATGCGGGAACAAAGGTAAATCACGTTCTTCATTGTCTTTTAATACTGTGTAACCATACATATTAACACATGTGCAATTAAACGTGTGCATTTACAGGGTGATTTCTCAGGCTTAAAAGCTCGCCTTTTACTAAAAAGGTAAATGCAAAACTGTTTTCAATCATTCTATGATCTGCTTCTCACAGCTGAAGGCACCGTGGCTGATGTTACGTCACTTGCTGTCCAACCATAAGCGTTTCCTGGTGGTTAACCGGACACTCACTTCACTCCCTTTCGGGAATCGAAGCTCTGAGATTTTCTTTTGTTCTTAATTAAAATTTAAAAGCAATACTTCACCGCTGCTAAGCCCCTCTAGCGCTGACGTCCGAGGTTCGATTACCGTAAGCAAGTGCAGTGAGTGTGTAATTACATTCACGGCATTCGTAGTCTGATTCACAATCTGATTGAATGGGTGGTTACCTACGAGGTAACGCTTATACTTGGCCACCAAGTCAGGTCGAAGTGATCACTCGAGTAAAGGCAGCTTCACAAAAAAACAGATCCTTAACAAACTGTTATTAGTATATTTTCCCTCAATTTAAAAACGTTTTATTTTCTTCTTAATAAAAATTTAAAAGCGGTACTTCGCCGGTGCGAAGCGCGTGGATTTGACCGACTGACACATACAGACATATTCATGAGTGCAGGTACTTCGGAAAGAAAGCACCGTGTAAACCTGAAGTTTAAATTAAGTTCATAGACCTACAAAAGGTTGCCATTCATTTGAGGCAAGATTGCTTTTCTTCTGTACAACTATACGTTGCATTCTCAAGAGTGTGCTTGCACGGCTTCAGATATATATGTATATATATATATGTATGTCTATATATAAATATGTAAGCTTATAAGTACTGCCTTACTTCTCTTTAAGAAAGGAAGATGTAATGATACTTGATTTAAACGATTCCATGTCTTCCTGGGTTTGCGTAGCTTATCGTCAATATCTTTACACCTGTTTTTAACACTTATTTACTGAAACGGGCTTTCAGGAAAAAAGTTAGGGCTTTGCTACAGGATACACCCTCCACAAGTTAAGCAAGTAAAAATAAAATATATATTTCTGTTTTATTTAAACCTTTTAAGTTCGTATGCATAGCCCCATTTGGCTGTTTAATTTTTTTTTTTCTTTCTTCAGTAATATTTAATCTCCTTAAAGAAAAAGAACATACATATTTTGGCAGCTGCTGCTTTCATTTTCAATGAAATGAAAAAAGCTCTCCAAGAGAAAACGTCAATGAAGAAGAAACAGTTTGCACTATCTAAAAATCAGAAACCCTCATTTATAAAAGTTTGCTGCAGATGACTTAACTGAAATTAAATGAATAGTTCCTATGTGTATAATACTTATTTATCTATTTTACTTATGCCTTTATTCCACCAACTTACAACATCTGAGGTACAATTTGTTACATTACTTTTGTTTTTTGCAGCACAGGCAGGTGAAGTGACTTCCTCAGGGTCACACAGTGGTGTCAGTACCAGGATTTGAACTGACAAGCTCCGGGTTTACTGAAATATTACTGAACAAAGAAAAAAAACGAAAACGGGCAAATACGGCTATGCATACAGATGTCCATCCATCCATTATCCAACCTGCTATATCCTAAATACAGGAGCCAATAAGTACATATGTTTATATACAGTATATATATATATATATATATATATATATATATATATATATATATATATATATGTGAATGTATGTATGTATATATGTATGTCTATATATATATATATGTAGATATGTAAATTTGTATATGTATATATATGTTTATGTGGATGTGTATATGTGTATATACGTATGTATATGTAGATATGTGTATATGTAGATATGTATATATATATATGTATATGTATATATATGTTTATGTGTGTCTGTGTGTGTATATTATATATATAAAAGACAGCAACACTCATAACAATGACAACACAATTACATTGACCATCATGTTACGTTATTTTTAAAATGTTTCCTTTTTTTTTTTTCATAACCTCTTTAACACACTACTTCTCCGCTGCGAAGCGCGGGTATTTTGCTAGTTGGAAATAAGACTCACTGCGGTTGTGTCATCTGCAAATTTTAGGATTTTTACAGATTTGTCTCAGGATCTACAAATATTTGCATAAAGTGAAAACAGGAGGGGTGAAAAAACACAGCCTTGGGGGGAGCCTATGCTAATTGTCACTGGATCCTACAGATTGAGACCCAGCCTCACATAATGTTTCTAACCTGTCAAGAAACTCATAATCCACTGGCAGATGCTGTAGAGTACTCCTATCTGGATTAGTTTACTCTGAAACAACTCTGCAACAATGGTATTGAAAGCTGAGTAGAAATCCACACACAAGACCCTCACATAGGTATTAGGCAAGTCCAGTTGCTGAAGAATGTAGTGGAGGCATAATTTAACTGCATCCTCCACTGAGCAATTTGCTGTATATGCAAACTGAAGTGAATCAAGGAGAGGATCAGTGATGGGCTTTAGTTAGGAAAACATGAGACGTTTGAAAACTTTTATAACCACTGGCCTATAGTCATTACATTCAGAGATTTTATCCTTTTTGGAAACTGGAATGATGGTGGCTACTTTAGAGCAGTATGGAACTTTGCCCAGCTTCAGGGAAATCTTGAATATGTCAGTAAAACAGGTGCTAACCGCTCTGCAATATATCTAAGAGTACCAGGTGAGACTCCATCAGGTCCAGCTGCTATAGAATTAGAAGTCTAGTGGTGCAGTGGTTAAAAAAGAAAGTAGTCAATTATGTTTAACTTCTTACTATTGGATAAATTGCAACAAAGACTATTCAAACAGCATAACTGTTGATGACTCAATACCATGCTGTGCTTCAAATGATCATAAAGGCAATATTAATTCAAAATTGAAAAAAGATTTAGAAGACCCTTTAAACTAAAAACCTTTTAGTGACTGTCCCCTGTCCTTCCTCCTGTTGTACTCTGTCTGATCAATCAAATCATACCAATAATTTGAAACTGCTTCTAAAGAAGCACAGTGCTCACCACAGTAAATTACAGTACAATCATCTGTGAAATGGATGCTATTTTATTGTGCATCTCTCCTTTATAAAAGTTTTATACAATAGTAAATAATTCTGTTAGGTATTCACAAGGAATCTCCTTTCAAAGGTTATATGAAAAGGAAAAATGTTTTTTACAGATCTTAAGTTGTGTCAAGTTTACAGCTTTGCCTTATACTATTTATGCTTTTATTAGTTACTTTTTCCATATTTCCTTACTTTGATCACTCAGTTGCAGGTGCCTATTAACTCCATGTCTACCCGACTTTAACCAGCAATGGCTTCCCTCCCAGAGTAGCCCCAAACTGTTAACTAACATTTTAAAATAATTCTGATGGCATGCAAAGGATTTGCACTTAATTACACAATATAGACATAAATACTCATTCTAGTGCTCCTGATGCTCTGGGTCAGTTGTAGTGTGCTACAAGCTAGGGATAATCCCGTGTTGGTCTGCTCTTAGTACATATTTACAGTAACAAGACTAACTTTTGGATTTAGCCCTATTGTATTACTTCTCAGAGCTGTGGACTAGCTGTGGATCAAAACCAAGACTAAGTGCAGATTCAGTGTACTTCTTGGAGCCGGAGAATGGGGACAAAATTGCATTTAAATGTATACCACCTTGTTAACCGACTTTATACTGTGGATAATGTTGCCAAATGAATTCTACACGCATCAGACAGATTGTCACGAACATGAAAAAGCACAAATATGCTATAAAAATATGGAAACCATTTCTTACATTTGGTCTGAAATGTAGCATGATACTGTATCAAATACATTTAACTCAATGTCACAACCTTAGAAATCGCAAATATTAATCAACATACATTCAACCATTAATATTCAGTAAAAATACGTAGAGTTGGTACACATAATTAAAAGTATCTGGTTTGGAAAGTGTGCATTGAAAGATCGAGGAGCAGTGATATAATGTACAAGTAACCATGTACATTAGGTGTGTTGCATGGAAGAGCGTGAGGTACAACTGAAACAGAAAAATACCGCCATTGCTTTTTTCTCGCATATGCCAAGGCCCCAGAACACACACCCAGGCAACCCTGATGGTAGATCCGCCCAGGGGATGCAAAGAGGCAATAATGCTTTATATATGATTCTACTAATGTTTAAATTTTGTCTTCATTACCTTCCATCATATTTATATGCTCGAAGTGAAAAGCATTTGTAACAACGAAAGCAACATTTTTTGGTGTAATGTGGCATAACAATTCCATTTATTTTTTAATTAGTTTACATGAGGACAGACTTTTTCCCTGTCCTCTGTCCCTTTAAATCAAGAGGAATATGTAGTGGCACATTGTTATTTGAGAGAGGGCATCATGTAATTGCCTGTGTGCCATCATTAACAGGCAATCGGAAAGCCAGCAGAGCAAACTGAGGAGAAATGTGAAACAACAACAAGACTAGCTCTGGAGTAGTTAAATTTGGTATTGCTCTTGTTCTGCTGTTCACCTCAATGCCATTTAGACCTAATGAGTGTCACCACTTAGTATTGAATGTAGCCTGGTCTTGATCCACTGCTAGTATGGAAATATCTCAGGCACACTGCAGCATCACAGTCTGTACCATTTTGTTTTGTGTTTTTCTTAACCATTGTAGCCATTTTCTTTATATTTTTATGGAAACAACCATTTTGTATATATGCTTATGTAGAGAAAGGTAAATATATTAGGACCATTTCTACCAATTTCTATGAGTTGCCTATGCGTTTTAGCCTTACTTCTGGATTTTTAATGTTTTTCTGCTTTCAAATTTTTGACCTGGTATATTTCCTGACAACTCTTTTATCTTGCCCTCTTAACTTTAAAAGTTAATTTCTTGATCATTGCTTTCTTTTGTCTATTTTGGATTTACCATTTTCCATCTAGGTCATAATAAAAATACCATTCAGAAGATGTTAGATCTGTTCATAAATATGTGAGCTTTAAATAAGAAGTGGCAATAGGCAGAAACAAAGACACACAGTATTTATGATTATTACTTCACAATAATAGTACAGTAATCCCCTGCTATATCGCGCTTCGACTTTCACGGCTTCACTCTATTGCGGATTTTATATGTAAGCATATTTATTTATATATCGCAGATTTTTTGCTGGTTCGTGGGTTTCAATGAACAATGGGTCTTTTAATTTTTGGTACATGCTTCCTCAGTTGGTTTGCCCAGTTGATTTCATACAAGGGACGCTATTGGCAGATGGCTGAGAAGCTTCCCAATCAGAGCATGTATTACATATTAAATAAAACTCCTCAAATATATTGTGAGCAGGGGGGCTGTTCGCACCTCTAGAGGATACGGACGCTCCTCAAAAAACACTGAAAGACTACCTTCACATTGCTCCCTTCCTTGGTGGGCTTACTTGTGGCTGCTTTTTTGTGTGATATGATTCCCACACGGTGCTTCACATACTTAGGGGTTAATTGCTACACGGTTCTGGGGCTTCCTTCTGTGCTGACAGCATTGAGACAGGACAGAGGAGGTGCGGCATATGCACTGCATATGCATGCATGACTGCATGCTAACCAGTCTCTCTCTCATTCTTTCCTAGGGCACGAAGCGGAAGCAGAAGCAGACAATGGCCGACAGTGAGATGAATCGCGTTGCCGTCGTCGTAGAAGAACTCCAGGCACTCGACAAACAGATTTAGAAACTCCTGTCCAGATGAAGGTACCTTAGGGATTTGAAGGCTCGGCTGCTGGATAAACCACCCTCGCCATCTGAAGTCGACGTAACATCAACCCCGCATTGTGCCACTCAAGTAAGCTTCACCCCCGCGCCTCGTAGGAGCGACGATGACACCGATGAAGACCTCGGCGTGTTTCAGCTATGCAGGTGGGGGTTCAAGGTTAGAACACCTCCATCGGCACAGGCGAGCATCTCGACCCAGAACCGGTTCGACCCTCTCCACGTCCCCAGTTTGCCTTCAACCCCGGGTGATGTAATCGTGGTAGGTGATTTGATTGTTAGAAACCTCAATATCGCATGCCCTAATCGGAAATCTTTTGTTTCTTGTTTTCCCGGTGCTCGTGTCCGAGATGTGATGAGACATGCGCCGGCAATCTACGAGAAGGATAAGAAGAGGGTAATTGGATCCATTGTATTACACGCCGGCGTGAACGATGTAAGGCACAGACAGTTGGAAAATCCCAAGGCTGACTTCGCAGCACTAATTAAAGACATGAAGGAGAGGACCCCATCGGCAAAGATCTTCATTTCGGGTCCACTACCTCTCGTCAGACGATCAATTGAATACTACAGTCGTCTGCTAGGATTAAACAACTGGCTGAAAGGCTCCTGTGAGAACCAAGACATCGGGTTCATCGACAACTGGGACCTCTTTTGGGAAAGGCAGTGTTTCTTCAAGCGGGATGGCCTGCATTCGAACAGATTCGGCGCCCAGGTCCTCTCCGAAAACATTGCAAGGTAATTTGTTTATCTTGACTATCTATTTCTACTCTTAACCCCTTCCGTAATGCTATTTGCTGTGCTAGGACATGATAATTGCTTAACAAAGTCTTCTGTAAAAGTGCACAACATTAATACTCTAATAACCAATCTCAATGCATGTAGAAAATCTAGGCAATATGGCATAAACACCAATAATTTAATTACAATTACTACTTTAGATGAACAATGTATTAAAACTATAAAAACAGACTATAGATTAAATAAAAAATACACACAGAGTGGCGCTAACAAAAATAACTTAGTTCCTGTTCCAAATATCAATAACGCACATAGTATTCATCTCTGCCCCTCTGAAACATTAAATATGGCACTATTAAATGTTAGAGTTTTACCTAACAAGACGTTTTTTATCAACGATATTATTAGTGATAGAAAAATTGATTTTATTGCACTAAGTGAAACGTGGCTTGGCTCTGATGGCGCAGCTGTTTTAATCGAATCTGCGCCTCTGGATTACAGTTTTACTCGTGCGGATTGCCAAGGAAAAAGAGGCGGTGGCCTAGCAAACATTTACTCAAGCCGGTTAAAGTGTAAAGATGTCAGTTTTGGTAAATTCAAGTCCTTTGAGTATCTCGCCATTGTTATTCACGGATATTCTCACGTTCTAGTATTATCCGTGTATAGACCTCCTAAATTTAACGTGTCTTTCTTTCAGGAATTCTCTGACTTAATGTCAATTTTAATTACGAACTATGACACACTCTTAATAGTCGGCGACTTTAACTTTCATGTAGATAATCAGTGTGACCAAAAAGTAAAAGAATTCATGAACCTCCTGGACTCTTTTGATTTGAGACAGCTCGTTAATCAGCCTACACATAAAGCAGGTCATACGTTAGACTTAGTAATTACTAAAGGACTAAAAGTTGATGTAAGGCAGGTCATTGATATTGGCCTATCAGACCATTTTCTTCTACTATTTAATGTAGAAATATTGATAGAAGACATTCATGAGAAGCATATTGTTAAAAACAACAACAACAACAACATTTATTTATATAGCACATTTTCATACAAAAAGTAGCTCAAAGTGCTTTACATAATGAAGAAAAATAAAAGACAAAATAAGAAATTAAAATAAGACAACATTAGTTAACATAGAAAAGGAGTAAGGTCCGATGGCCAGGGTGGACAGAAAAAACAAAAAAAAAAACTCCAGAAAGCTGGAGAAAAAAATAAAATCTGTAGGGGTTCCAGGCCATGAGACCGCCCAGTCCCCTCTGGGCATTCTACCTAACATAAATGAAATAGTCCTTTTTGTAGTTAGGGTTCTCACGGAGTCACTTGATGCTGATGGTCATACAGACTTCTGGCTTTTAATCCATCCATCATTTTTGGAACATCATGGTACTTAGAGTAGATGGTGGTGGCGCAAGCCACCACCAAAAGGACACCGGAAAAGGAAACAGAAGAGAGAATAGGGGTTAGTACAGATTTTAGAGCCACCATGAATGGTTATTATAAAGAATTGGATATACAGAGTATCAGGATTAAATTACAGTGAAGTTATGAGAAGGCCATGTTAAAGTAATGTGTTTTCAGCAGTTTTTTAAAGTGCTCCACTGTATTAGCCTGGCGAATTCCTACTGGTAAGCTATTCCAGATTTTAGGTGCATAACAGCAGAAGGCAGCCTCACCACTTCTTTTAAGTTTTGCTCTTCGAATTCTAAGGAGACAATCATTGAGGATCTGAGGTTGCGATTTGGAGTGTAAGGTGTCAGACATTCCGATACATAGGATGGGGAGAGATTATTTAAGTCTTTATAAACCATAAGCAAAATTTTAAAGTCAATCCTGAATGACACAGGTAACCAGTGTAGTGACATCAAAACTGGAGAGATGTGCTCAGATTTTCTTTTCCTGGTTAGGATTCTAGCAGCTGCATTCTGCACTAGTTGCAAACGATTTATGTCTTTTTTGGGTAGTCCTGAGAGGAGTGTGTTACAGTAATCTAGTCGACTGAAAACAAACGCATGAACTAATTTCTCAGCATCTTTCAATGATATAAGAGGTCTAACTTTTGCTATGTTTCTTAAGTAAAAAAATGCTGTCCTAGAGATCTGATTAATATGCGATTTAAAATTTAGATTACAGTCAACAGTTACCCCTAAGCTTTTTACCTCCTTTTTGACTTTTAATCCTAATGCTTCCAGTTTATTTCTAATAGCCTCATTGTATCCATTATTGCCAATTACCAAGATTTCAGTTTTCTCTTTATTTAACTTGAGAAAGTTACTATTCATCCATTCTGAAATACAAGTCAGACATTGTGTTAGTGAATCAAGAGATTCGGGGTCATCAGGCGCTATTGATAAATACAGCTGTGTGTCATCAGCATAGCTGTGGTAGCTCACGTTGTGCCCTGAGATAATCTGACCTAATGGAAGCATGTAGATTGAGAAGAGCAGCGGACCCAGGATAGAGCCTTGTGGAACACCATGGCCATGGCCTCTGTCTGCATTTACCCGCAAATCATTTACTACTTTAACGAGTGCAGTTTCTGCGCTGTGATTTGTTCTAAAACCTGACTGAAATTTATCAAGAATAGCATGTTTATTAAGGTGCTCATTTAACTGTATAATGACTGCCTTCTCTAGAATTTTACTTAAGAAAGGCAGGTTAGAGATGGGTCTAAAATTTTCAAGAGCAGAGGGGTTGAGGTTATTTTAGGGGTTATTTTATTATTCAAATCTTTTCAGGTGCAACTATGTCAACAGCAGCTCTCACTTTAGTATTAAATCTTTCCACCTTATTGTTTACATTATCCTCGCTATTATAGTTGGCACTATAAACGGACTGACTGCTTAGAATGTTAAAAAAGACAGTTAAAAAATCGTCTAGCATTGTTATACCATGGAAGACCCAAAGAGTGTTTGATCTAAAGAGAACATGCCGTAGAGCTGAGCATAAATGGAGGAAAACTAAACTAACTATCCACTATGAAATATTAAAGGTTAAAATAACAGAATACAATAACATCTTGAGGGGCGCTGCAATTTCTCTAAGATTATAAATAACAATGCTAGTAATCCCAGAGTCTTATTCTCAACGATTGATCGTCTGCTAAACCCAGGTAACTCAAATGAATGCCTCCAAAGTACTTCCAGTAAAACCTGTGAAGCTATTGCTGTATTTTTCAATCAAAAAATTAATGATATTAGAAATAACATAGTATATCTCCCCAACATTGAGGATCCTCCTAAACCCCAGTACTCCGTTACAAACAAGTTAAATTCTTTCACCAGGATAGATTTACCTGATTTACATAAAATAATTTCTCAACTGAAACCCTCCACCTGCCTCCTTGACCCAATACCAACAAGTTTTTTCAAAGAAGTATCGGGCGTGCTAATTGATAATATTCTTGACATAGTAAATTTGTCATTAGATACGGGGGTCTTCCCAGACTGTCTTAAGACTGCTGTAGTTAAACCCCTACTTACTTTAGACCCATCTCTAACCTGCCTTTCTTAAGTAAAATTCCCCACCTCGCACCCTCCACAATTCGAAAAAAATACTGGTCAATTCCAAGGAATTAAACACCATTTCCACATTATATAAAATCCTATTAGAGTCCCTACCTTTCAAAGATCCAAGAGGACATTGGGAAGAAGATCTCTTAATCAATATATCAGAAAAGGAGAGGAAGGTAGCAAAGCAGAGAATTCACTCGAGCTCCATATGCGCAAAGCATAGAATTATTCAACTAAAAATTATATATCGAGCTCATCTGTCTCGCTTAAAACTGTCCAAAATGTTTCCAGGGCAAGATCCAACCTGCGAACGCTGCAACCAAGCTCCTGCCTCACTGGGTCACATGTTCTGGGCCTGCACCAAACTAACATCATTTTGGACAAAAATTTTTAAGTGCCTCTCAGACAGCCTTAGTATCACAATCCCTCCTAACCCTCTAACAGCTGTGTTTGGTGTCCTTCCAGATGGACTTGAATTGGAGAAGGACAAACAAACGGTGATTGCATTCACTACACTCTTGGCACGCAGACTTATTTTGTTAAATTGGAAGAATCCTAATTCTCCTCTTATAAGTCAGTGGGAAACTGATGTTTTATATTATTTGAAATTGGAAAAAATCAAATTTTCAGTTAGAGGATCTGTACAAAATTTTTTCAAAACTTGGCAGGATTTAATCAATATTATTTTAGAATAAGAGAATTAACTATTATTGCATTTAACTCCCTTCTCCATCTCTTATTTATATAGATATTTACTTCTCCCCTTCTTTTGTCTAATGTTGCCTTATTAAAAAGCTTAAAGAAATTTTCCTTTAGCTAAGCTCTCCTTCTCAGGGATGGGGTTTGATTTGTTTTCAAATTTGTTGGGTTATAAATTGATCTGTTTGTATGGAATGATTACAATGAAAATTAATAAAATAAAAATATAAAAAAAAAAAAAAAAAAAAAGAAGAGCAGCTTCAGCGACAGACTGCTGTCACTGTCCTGCTCCACTGACAGACTGAGAAGATTGTTCCTCCCCCAAACTATGCGACTCTACAATTCCACCCGGGGGGTTAAACGTTAACATTATATGAAGTTATTGTCTGTTTTTACCTGCATTATTATCAATCTTTAATATTGTTTTTTGTATCAGTAAGGTGCTGCTGAAGTATGTGAATTTCCCCCTGGGATTAATAAAGTATCTATCTATCTATCTATCTATCTATCTATCTATCTATCTATCTATCTATCTATCTATCTATCTATCTATCTATCTATCTATCTATCTGTTCCTTTATTTTGAGGAAAAAAGACCAAGGATTAAAAAATCAGTTCTGCACAAATCTATAGTAGAGAACATTATAGCACTGTCTAATTTAAAACTCTACTAGTGGATTTCTAATATGCACAACTATGAGACTAAGAATGAATTCCATGAGAAAGAAATATTACCCCAGTTCCTCCCTCTCTGTATTCTTTGATTTGTGCAATGGCATTTAATTTTTCCCTAATAAGCAGAAATTCAGGACTTTTTCATTCAGAAGATACAGGAGACACATTAAGTGTAAGAGATTACTGTCAACTTAATCATTACCAGGCAATTCTATATTTCCAAATGTATAAGACTGATTTATGCTGAACAACTGCACCTCTAATATAAGAGAGGTCCTGCTACTCTGCACATTACGATATTGTAAGTTTCCACCTTTTTCAAAGTAGCCCTAGGCTGAAGTTTATATAAAGCACATCTCATTGATGGGTTTGGGCAGTTGGAGTCAGTTCCAGAGCCATTAAAAATTATTTCATTGTTGCTATAAAAGAAACATGCTGTTTTCTTGTATTCAGCTGTTTTTCCAATAAAGTGATTTCTTTGGTTATTTGTCTCACTGGCCAGCAGTGTTTTTGAGAACTGCATTGAAAACTCAGATTTAATTTGTATGTTTCAATCTGAGACATGGCAATCATATTTTTTTCTTTTTTTACAAATGAATGTATTTGCTGAAATAGACTGAAACAAACCTAATATTAAGAATACTGTACCCTAAAATGTATGCACACATAAAGAATTTTAAACATACTAACAATGCTTTGAAGTGCCCAAACAAAAAAAGGATTAGGTGAATAAAGAAAACCATGCTTCCTCCTATCAAGTTGCTTATGATTACATCAGTCAAAGGTGACAAGTAAAAAAGAACACTAACATATTTAAATGAACTGAAAAACATAAAAGATCAAGTGATGGCAGTATTTTATATACAGGATTTAATTAACTACATAAAAATAGTCCAATGTACTTTGGAGAAAAGAATCAGTTTAATCCAAAGTACAGTATGGAAATAAGAATGATTTACCTCCAAGTACGCCAGTATGTGGAGGTTGATGCATTTAAGAATCTACAAATTCTTTGTCACTTGAAAAGTAAGCATTAAAGGTGTCCTAAAGTTTCATGAATTAAGTTTACACTTACATTTAAAAGTAGAGACAAAATGATAGTGTATGGACCAAATATAATCAGACATTTTTTCTGCATGAGATTAAGTGTCAAAGCAAATAACATTATATAATTGCCATTTGTCACCCATTGTCCCAATATATAACAACAGGTTACATAAGCTGACAACACAGCTGTGGTAGGCCAGTTCTCTAACAAAAAACAACAGACTTACCTTGGTGAAGTGAAGCCTGTCACACTGGTGTCAGGACAGATGTCTATTCTTGAATGTCAGCAAGAAAAAAAAGACCTCATTGTGGACATTGGGAGAAAACAGCTGAGGCACTACCACCCTCTCCATATTTAACAGCACTCAGATAGTGAGGGTAAACAGTTTCATATATCTCAGTGTCCACATTACAGAAGACCTGACCTGGTACCAGCACATTCATACCTTGGTGAAGCAGGCACCACAATGTCTTTATCACTTTAGACACCTCAGGGATTTTAGGCTGCCCTCCCAGATTCTAAAGAATTTCTATAAATCTACTATTTAATGTATCCTGACAGAAAGTGTCAGTGCCTGGTTTGGGAACATTTCATAGTGGGCTTTTGAGAGAGTGGCGCATTCAGCTGAATGCATCACTGGGTGCGCACTCATTGACTTCCAGGGCATCTGTATAAAGTGATGTCAGAACAAGGCAAAGAAAATGATCACACAAGCCAGCCATCCCAACAATAGCATCTTCTCTGTGCTGCGACAAGGGAAATGCTATTGCTGCCTGAAGACCATTTCAAAGAGACCGAAGGGAGGAGCTTCCTTCTACAGTCCATCAGCATTCCTAAATGAGAACAGTGCCTAGAGTTACGTGATGCCCTATTGTTATTTATTCTATATGAAGTTATATATTTATCTACTATATATTTTTAGAATAGCATCTTACCATCATTATATATTCTTCTTCTTTCGGCCGCACCTGTGGATCATCTTCTTCCATATCATCCTGTCTTCTGTATCTTGCTCTGTCACACCCACCACCTGCATGTCCTCTCTCACCACATCCATAAACCTTCTCTTAGGCCTTCCTCTTTTCCTATTGCCTGGCAGCTTTATCCTTAACATCCTTCTCCCAATATACCCAGCATCTCTCCTCTGCACATGTCCAAACCAACATGTCCAACTTGAGCTGACCCTCTAATGTACTCATTTCTAATCCTACTATCCATCCTTGTCACATACAGTGCAAATCTTAACATCTTTAACTCTGCTACCTCTAGCTCTGTCTCCTGCTTTCTGGTCAGTGTCACCGTCTCTAACCCATATAACATAGCTGGTCTCACTACTGTCCTGTAGACCTTCCCTTTCATTCTTGCTGATACCAGACTTTCACAAATCACTCCTGACACTCTTCTCCACCCATTCCACCCTGCCTGCACTCAATTTCACCTCTCTTCCACAATCCCTGTTACTCTGAATTGTTGATCCCAAGTATTTAAACTCATCCACATTCACCAACTCTGCTCCCTGCATCCTCACCATTCCTCTGCCTTCCCTCTCATTCACACACATGTACTCTGTCTTGTTCTTACTGAACTTCATTCCTCTAGGGTCTCCTTGACCTGCTCCCTACTCTCGCTACAGATCACAATGTCATCAGCAAACATTATAGTCCATAGGGACTCCTGTCTACTGACCGTCATTCCTCTTCTCCAGGTCCACAAAGACCCAATGCAACTCCTTCTGGGTTTCTCTATACTTCTCCATCAACACCCTCAGAGCAAACATTGCATTTGTGGTGGTCTTTCCTGGCATCAAACCATACTGCTGCTCACTAATCATCCCCTCACTTCTTAACCTAGCTTCCACTACTCTTTCCCATAACTTCATGCTGTGGCTCATCAGTTTTATCCCACTGTAGTTACTACAGCTATGCACATCCCCCTTATTCTTAAAAACCAGTACCAGTACACTTCTTCGCCACTCCTCAGGCATCCGCTCACTTTCCAAGATTCCATTAAACAATCTGGTTGAAAAACACCACTGCCATCTCTCCTAAACAGGTCCTTTTCTCCCTCCTTAGTGTCCAACCTCTAATACAATTCATTGTACTCCTTTTCTTTAGCCTTTGCCACCTCTCTCTTCACCTTGCAACTTATCGCCTTGTACTCTTGTCTACTTTCTGCATCTCTCTGATTATCCCACTTCTTTTTCGCCATCCTCTTTTTCTGTATACTCTCCTGTACTTCCCCATTCCACCACCAGGTTTCCTTTTCCTCCTTCCTCTGTCCAGATGTCATGGCAAGCACCCTTCTAGCTGTCACTCTTACTACTTCTACTGCAGTTGCCCAGCTGTCTGGAAACTCTTCACTGCCACCCAGTGCCTGTCTTACTTCCTCCCTAAACTCAACCTTGCAGTCTTCCTTTTTCAACTTCCACCATTTTATCCTTTGCTCTGTCCTCCCTCTTCTCCTCTTCTTCTATTAAGTCAAGTATTTATTGTTTGTCTTTTTATATTCTTCTAATGCACAGTCTTAAAGTTCAGCAACTAAGCATTTCACTGCATATTGTACTGCATATAACTGTCATATCATCTCACTTCAAACCTGCTTAATCCAGACCAGGGTCACCATGGGGGCTGGAGTGTATCCCAGCTAGCACTGGGCACAGGGCAGGAACAAACCCTGGCCAATTTAGCTTCAGCAATTCACTTAACCTGCATGTTGGGAGGAAACCAGAGCACTTAGGGGAAACACATGCAGAGATGAGGAGAACATGCAAGTTTCATGCGAGGAGGACCTGGAACATGAACTCTGGCCTACTTACTGTGAGGCAGTGCACTACCATGGCACTACTATGCTGCCCATAATTGTATGTGACAAATAAAGTTTCATTTGATTTGATATCTGTTGTCGCTCCTGCCTACCTTCTCCACTTCCAATGCACCAACCCAGACACAGAAGTCCAGTGTCAGTCAAATGGAATATGTCCAAGGAAGCACAGCTGTCCCAGTCGGAGGATAATCTTTATAAGTGGAATTCATTAGCCTTCCCATTTTCTTCAACAGCTTTTCTTTCTTCAATAAAAGCTTTGCTGAATTAAATATGGCATTCTAGCAGGGACACCAACACGTATTTACATTTGTGACTACTTACATTATACTATGTATAATGCAAGTCATATTCAGTAACCTTATTCTGTATCAGTATTTAGCCCAGTACAGTACTACAGAGAGATTCACTCGAAAGAGGCCACAAATATTCTGTAATAACTCTTGCTAGGACAAAGCAATCTGAATGAAACAATGTGCAATGTGCTCCTTGGTATATGGAGCTTCAAACATGCCCCTGCCTCGGAGTGATGAGATAGGCACTGGACAGTCGTTGCAACATTTATCCTTCGTTTGCAACTTCTGGGTGCATACTGCCCGTACCCCTTCACACAGTCACTCAACTTCTCATCAGGATGGTGGTGTACAGTATTGAGCAGCGCATCTTCATGGTGCGAACCTATTGGGTCAACAATTCTCTTAAGCGATGTCAGAATCAACTGGATGATTGTGAGTTATTGGACGGTTTCTTCCAGCAAGATGGAGCAACGTGTCACACAGCAGCAAGGAGCATGGCAGAAATTGAGTCCTTCTTCGGCAACAGGGTAATTTCAAAGGGGCTTTGGCCACAACAGTTGCCAGATCTGACCCCACCAGACTGCTTCCTTTGGGAAATGCCTAAAGGAAAAGTCTATCGGAACAAGCCTTGCACTGTAGAAGATTTGAAGGAAAACATCCAACGTGAAATTGCTGCTATTCCCTCCAAGATGCCTGCCAATACGTTCAGGAACAATGAGCATCACATCGAAATATGTTTGGCAGAAAACAGAAACCACTTCCAGCATTGCATATAATGGAATCAATTACACATATGTCAAGGTATACAGTATAGCAAATTTTTTTTGTTCAGATTGCTTCATCCTAACGGGAGTCACAAGAGAATATTTGAGGCCTCTTTCGAGTGAATCTCCCTGTAGTACAGATCGATGAAACATTAAAAAAATCCAAATAAGTAAATCACCACTGAACAGCTCTTCATCACTTATTATTCCCACAGTTAAAATGACTTGCAATCTGCAGCTTTCCATCATTGGCTATATCGCTCCTTGCAACTCTGAACCAAATAAGCATGTAAGGAAACAGAGTCAGACAGATAAACAAAGCTCTATATCATCAGCATATTAATACAGTTTAGTGCATCTATGAATAATGTCAAAAGTAGATACATGTATGTCAAAGCACAGCACCTGAATTTACATGGAATGGGCATGAATTGCAGCTATTTAATATCAGTAGCATGCATAACAAGGAATAATGGGACTTTTATAAGACACTAATGCAATTAGTCAGGTCTTGCTTGAGGTTATGCAAGACACATTATCTAAGTAAAGCAAAGATTTTCTTTAGCTCATATTTTCTTTAGTTTATGTGGCTTTTTCTTTTGCAATGTTTCTTTAAGATCTTATTATACCTGTTATTGATTGACAGTTAAATAAAGTTAATTGTGAAGTCAACATACAGGTAAGTAGTCCTCAATAGATCTAATGGCAGAGGTGTATTCTGATCATGCTTGACTGAATATTATAGTAAGCCAGTATAGTTAGTATTAAGCATTATTTTGTTGTAATCCAAATTAGTTTACCTTAGGTATAACATGAATACTTATGTATTGAATATTTATTCAAATTTCTCTGAGTTTTTAATCTGTGATGGGGTCAGTAATGTGCCAGTAGCTACAGGGGAAGTGTTTAACAAGTTCATATTACTAATGGCAAAAAGCTGCTATCTCAAAGTTTAGAGTGTACATAAATATACAGTTGGCTTTAGCACAAAAACAATGTACTATGAGGAGAGGAACATTTTTTCTGAAATTAAAAGTGGGGTTTTGGTTCATTGCTGGAACCACTGATCTCTGTTATTTATATAAATAATTTTAATAAATTTGTGGCAAGCTACTTAAATTTGCATGACCAAGAAAAACAATTTTACAACATATAGACCTGGCCAGAATTCAGTCTTTGGAAGGTTTCTGTTGTAGAATTTGACTCCCTATGGCCTTACGAAATTAGAGTAGATGTGTTAAAATAACTGGATAGATGTGGCAATTACGATTTAATGTGGTCAGGACTGGGCTTGGGCTCCCCTTGGCCCTCATATCTATATCAGTTGCTATTGAACATGCTATTGCTATGTGACGAGAAAACAAGGGATTTAATAGGGGGAGCTACACTTTAATATTTTAACCTTTAGTCAATCTGGCTATGATTTTTGCCATCTAGTGGTTTTTTAATGGTTTCATCTTTTTGCTTGTCTCTAGGATTTTACTTTTTTCCTCAGATTTTTGATGACTCTTTCCATGGCTTGCCTGTATTTTGTAGTATTTTGATCATCCAATTGTTTTGATGTTTCTTTTGGATTACAGACTGAAATAAAATGAATAACTTTTTTCTTATCTTCTTTCATGGTTGCTCATTAGGACCTACTTTGATTCACGCTGCCTCTCAAGTGTGACTGGGCATCACACAACTCTCTGTCCTTGTGTCTTTGCTAAATATATTTATAGGCACTTAAAATGAGTATTCTGAAGTATTCTGAAAAAAGCATATGGTGTAGGTTAAACTCTGACATGTCCTATTACTAGCACGACCATTGGAAATAATTATAAAGGCCTTATAGATAAATCTGCAAGAAATTGCTTTGTTCATCAATCCATATGTTGACAAAAATTGTACTTGCCTAGCATAAAGGTTTCTGTCTGAGAGAAAACAAAACATATTCGAATACTGAAAAATAGAAAAAGGAGAGGACGGGCGAGGGACATTTGGGTTGTTTTGTATTGTATTTTTGTTTATTGTTCATATCCCGTCATTTTATCTTTATTTAATAAAAATTTGAGAACAGAAGATAAAAACAGAAAATGCAACAGCCTTAACCTCCTTGGCGTTAACCCCAAATGTGACACGTGCTCAAAATTTTATGTAACTACAGTTAAACCCAAGTTAGTCTTGGGGTGACATGTAATGATCCACTTTACAGCATTAAGCCTAAATAACTCTTGGGATATAATTCTGCTGTCATCTAGTGGATGAAAGAACAGCATGCTACAAAAAAAAAATCATGACTATTTATATGTATTCTGCCACTTTTTGGTAACTCTATGGTTATTCATGAATATTCATGAATGGAGCGGAGCCTTCAATTAAAAACACAATGGCAAACGAAAAGCTGTAAAGTCAGTTTTAGAACAAAGTGAAACAGAATGTTGCTTGAGTCGAGTAATAATGATGATGATATGAATTGGTCATCAGATGTTAACATGGATATTGAAACTGATGCATTGCAGCGTGATATGTCTGGTGAATTTGGTTATGTCACTGTGGTGACATAACTACTGACTACATCAACTTCTGTATGGACATTGTAGTAAGAACAGTACGCTGCTATGCTAACAACAAGCCATGGATTACAAGTGACATCAAGGGCCTTTTGAACCAGAAGAAAAGGACTTTTAAAGGAGGTAATCAGCATGAGCTCAAGCGCGTGCAGAAGGAACTCCAAGTCCAGCTCAGGGCGGCGAAGGAGCAGTACAGGAGAAAGCTGGAGCAGAAGTTGCAGAATAACAGCATGAAGGAAGTGTGGGATGGGATGAAGATCATCACTGGCTGCAGCTCGAAGTCATAACAGCATGAAGGAAGTGTGGGATGGGATGAAGATAATCACTGGCTGCAGCTCGAAGTGGGGTGCCACCATCGAAAGAGATGTGGAGAGAGCAAACCAGATGAACAACTTTTTTAACGGGTTTGACCACCCTAACCCACTCTCACCTCGGAGTACTGCACCCTCCACCCATCCTTCTGCTGATACCAGCATAGGAGAGAGTTTACCCCAACCCACAATTACAGCAGCCCAGGTAAGCAGAGAGCTGAGGAGGCTTTGTGTCAGCTGAAGGCCTGTGCGTTGGAGCTGGGGAGTACTCTACAGCGAATCTTCAACCTGAGCCTGGAATAGGGGAGAGTCCCAAGGCTTTGGAAAACATCTTGCATCACCCCAGTCCCAAAGGTATCACATCCTAGTGAGCTGAATGACTTCCGGCCTGTTGCTCTGACGTCGCATGTGATGAAAACCATGGAGCGGCTGCTGCTTCACCACCTGAGGCCACAGGTCCGCCACGCCGTTGACCCTCTGCAGTTTGCATACCAGGAGAAGGTGGGAGCGGAGGATGCCATCATCTACATGCTACACCGATCCCTCTCCCACTTGGACAGAGGCAGTGGTGCTGTAAGAATTATGTTTCTGGACTTCTCTAGCGCCTTCAACACCATCCAACCTCTGCTCCTCAAGGACAAGCTGGCAGAGATGGGAGTAGATTCATACCTGGTAGCATGGGTCGTGGACTATCTTAAAGACAGACCTCAGTTTGTGCATCTCGGGAACTGCACGTCTGACATTGTGGTCAGCAACACAGGAGTGCCGCAGGGGACTGTACTTTCTCCGGTCCTGTTCAGCCTATATACATCGGACTTCCAATACAACTCGGAGTTCTGCCAGGTGCAGAAGTTCGCTGACGACAATGCTATCGTGGGCTGCATCAGTAGTGGACAGGAGGAGGAGTATAGGAACCTAATTAAGGACTTGTTAAATGGTGCGACTCAAACCACCTACATTTGAACACCAGCAAAACCAAGGAGCTGGTGGTGGATTTTAGGAGGCCCAGGCCCCTCATGGACCCCGTGATCATCAGAGGTGACTGTGTGCAGAGGGTGCAGACCTATAAATACCTGGGAGTGCAGCTGGATGATAAATTGGACTGGACTGCCAATACTGCTCTGTGTAAGAAAGGACAGCGCCGACTATACTTCCTTAGAAGGCTGGCGTCCTTCAACATCTGCAATAAGATGCTGCAGATGTTCTATCAGACGGTTGTGGTGAGTGCCCTCTTCTACGCGGTGGTGTGCTGGGGAGGCAGCATAAGGAAGAAGGATGCCTCACACCTGGACAAACTGGTGAGGAAGGCAGGCTCTATTGTAGGCACGGAGCTGGACAGTATGACATCCGTGGCAGAGCGATGGGCACTGAGCAGGCTCCTGTCAATAATGGAGAATCCACTGCATCCACTGAACAGTATCATCTCCAGACTGAGGAGCAGCTTCAGCGACAGACTGCTGTCACTGTCCTGCTTCACTGACAGACTGGGGAGATCGTTCCTCCCCCACACTATGCGACTCTTCAATTCCACCTGGGGGGGGGGGGGGGGACGTTAACATTATTCAAAGTTATTGTCTATCTGGATACCTACATTGTTATCACTCTTTAACATTGTTTTTTATTAGTATGCTGCTCCTGGAGTATGTGAATTTCTCCTTGGGATTAATAAAGTATCTATCTATCTATCTATCTATCTATCTATCTATCTATCTATCTATCTATCTATCTATCTTTCTATCTATCTATCTATCTATCTATCTATCTATCTATCTATCTATCTATCTATCACAGAATTACAAATAACTAACACTTTGTTATTACCAGCGTCAAAGCTGCTAAGTGTCTGAAAAGGTGACCTGGGCATTGGGGACCCACATTTGGACTTTGCAGAGCCCCGCCTCACTGTTACTCAAACATCCCATTGCCAAATTTGTGCTAACTCACTGAAGAGAGCAACTAAAACCAAATCATAAGTGACAGAATAATCTAAACAAGCTAAGTCAATACATAATCCTCCAAAGTGCATACACTTTCCACCAACTAAGCATTCTTGACAAGTAAACTTATCTGAACTATTGGCAGAGATGACTAAGCAAGCATATTAAATGACACACAAAAAATTAAATAAATAGAATACTGGACATGTAGCATCATATCTATTTTGATCGGATTGGCTCTTTTAAGTACAAAAAAGTTAAAGGATGCTGAGGATCTATCTGGTGTCTTGGTAGCTGTATGACAAAAGAGCAAAATGTGATTCAGTCAGTCATTGTCTAACCCGCTAATTCATGAAAGGTATTGAGGGGTGCTGGAGCCTATCCCAGGTAGCACATGGTGCAAAGCAGGAACAAACCCAGGACAGAGTGCCAGTCCATTGCAGGGTGAACACATGTACATACACACACACCAACAACAAACTAGGGCCAATTTAGAAGGCAAAATGATTGTGATCAAATGCCACGACAAGAAAGATGTTAGATCTCTTAGCACTGTTCATAATGCAGCAAGTGTGAATGTTTGTGACAGGAAAACTGTGGAAGGCACTTAGCTTTGTACTGTGGTAGCCTACAATAACACAATGGGCACATCGATCGTGCTGATCAGACACTGATATTCTATTTTCTAATGGGAAAGTAATGGAAAAAATATTACAAGAAAAGTGCTCAAAAAACATGCTTCTACTGTCCCTATTACAACATTGGGCTGTGCCTTGGTGACTGTTTCAAAACATGTCACACAAAGGCAGAGCTACCCTTTCCTATACACAGATCATGCACTGTGCCTGGGTCCCTTGATCGGAGGACCGATGTGGGGGGGCACCTTAGAGGTTTGCAGATGTTTGTAATTCATAAGCTCCCCTGGAGAGCCAATTGAATTGCATGTTTTTGCCACTTGGTTTACTTGACTTGAGTCAGATAACTAAAACATCCCTAATCTTAACCATAATGTAACTGGGCCAATGACGTATAATTTAAAGAAACAACCTCCTCAACAGTGTGGAGCTCTGGAGGTGCACGGCTTCACTCTATTGGGGTTATTGCTGTTTCATAAAACATCAATTTAGGGTCATTCACAGTCACCTGTTGTGACAATTATTCACTAAAGAGCAGAAAGATGACTTTAAGTCAACAACCATCAGGATGGCAAAAAACAAAAAAAAAAATGAAAGCATGTAGAAGCAGGTCATGCTCATCCAGAAATAGCACATCTAGTAAGCTATCCGTCCATCCATCCATCCATTCTCTTCCGATTATCCGAGGTCGGGTCGCGGGGGTAGCAGCTTGAGCAGAGATGCCCAGACTTCCCTCTCCCTGGCCACTTCTTCTAGCTCTTCCGGGAGAATCCCGAGGCGTTCCCAGGCCAGCCGGGAGACATAGTCCCTCCAGCGTCTCCTGGGTCTTCCCCGGGGCCTCCTCCCGGTTGGACGTGCCCGGAACACCTCACTAGGGAGGCGTCCAGGAGGCATCCTAATCAGATGCCTAAGCTAGCTAACATTAAATCAAATGCCTTTGGACTAAAGCTAGTGACTTACTGGAGTAACAATGGGGTAGCACTATGTGTAATAGTTTTGATATCGAGTGTTTAACAGATACTGTCTGATGTTACAGTAAGCAGGTGACATGTGGTTGAGGATTATTTATTGTACCCATATAGACCTCAGGACCTGTACACATTGTTAAAGGCTGCTAACGTTAATCAGCATATGATATGCTCTGAGTGTTTTTGCATTGAGGCCAAGTCTGTAAAAGTCATCAACACAGGTTCTTTAGCTAACTAGTTAGTGATTGGCTGAATTGTGGGAAAGCACCACACAAGCAACTTTCCCATACAAAAATAACAGTTAGCTCAGAAGAACTTCAATTGTTGGCGGCTAACATTATTTTACATACATTGCATTACCCCCTCCTCGAACAACCAACTTATCGTGGTGGAGGGGTTTGCGTGTCCCAATGATCAGAAGCTGGCTCTTGGGACATGGAATGTCATGTCTCTGAAGGGGAAGAAGCCTGAGCTAGTGCAGCTAGATATAGTTGGGCTCATCTCAACGCGCAGCTTGGACTCTGGAACCAATCTCCTTGAGAGGGGCTGGACTCTGTACCACTCTGGAGTTGCCCCCGGTGAGAGGTGCCGAGCGGGTGTGGGCATACTTATTGCCCCCCGACTTGGAGCCTGTACATTGGGGTTTACCCCGATGGATGAGAGGGTAGCTTCCCTCCGCCTTCGGGTAGGGGGACAGGTCCTAACTGTTGTTTGTGCGTATGCACCGAACAGCAGTTTAGAGTACCCACCCTTTTTGGAGTCCCTGGAGGGGGTGCTAGAGGGCATACCTTCTGGGGACTCCCACATACTGCTGGGAGACTTCAATGCCCACGTGGGCAATGACAGTGAGACCTGGAAGGGCGTGATTGGGAGGAATGGCCCCCCCGATCTGAACCCGAGTGGTGTTTTGTTATTGGACTTCTGTACTTGTCACGGATTGTCCATAACAAACACCATGTTCAAGCAAAGGGGTGGTCATATGTGCACTTGGCACCAGGACACCCTAGACCTTAGTTCGATGATTGACTTTGTGGTTGTGTCGTCGGACTTGGGGCCACATGTCTTGGACACTCGGGTGAAGAGGGGGCGGAACTGTCAACTGATCACCACCTGGTGGTGAGTTGGCTTCGATGGTGGGGGAGGATGCCAGTCAGGCCTGGTAGGCCCAAACATGTTGTGAGGGTCTGCTGGGAATGTCTGGCAGAGCCCCCTGTCAGAAGTAGCTTCAACTCCTACCTCCGGCAGAACTTCGACCATGTCCCGAGGGAGGTGGGGGACATTGAGTCCGAATGGGCCATGTTCCGTGCCTCTATTGTTGAGGTGGCTGACTGGAGCTGTGGCCATAAGGTGGTCGGTGCCTGTCATGGCAGCAACCCCCAAACCCGTTGATGGACACCGGCGGTGAGGGATGAGGTCAAGCTGAAGAAGGAGTCATACCTTTTGTTCTGTGGGACTCTGGAGGCAGCTAATAGGTACCGGCAGGCCAAGCGGAATGTGGCTTTGGTGGTTGCTGAGGCAAAAACTCGGGCATGGGAGGAGTTTGGGGAGGCCATGGAGAACGACTTTCGTACAGCTTCGAGGAGATTCTGGTCCACCGTCCGCCGTCTCAGGAGGGGAAAGCAGTGCAGTGTCAACACTGTATATGGTGGGGATGGTGCGCTGCTGACTTCGACTAGGGACGTTTTGGGTCGGTGGGGGGAGTACTTCGAAGACCTCCTCAATCCCACTAACATGCCTTCCAATGAGGAAGCAGAGCCTGGGGACTCAGAGTTGGGCTCCCCATCTCTGGGACTGAGGTCACCGAGGTGGTGAAAAAACTCCTTGGTGGCAGGGCCCCGGGGGTGGATGAGATACGCCCGGAGTTCCTCAAGGCTCTGGATGTTGTAGGGCTGTCTTGGTGGACACGTCTCTGCAACATCGCATGGACATCAGGGACAGTGCCTCTGGATTGGCAGACCGGGGTGGTGGTCCCCCTCTTTAAGAAGGGGGACCGGAGGGTGTGTTCCAACTACAGAGGGATCACACTCCTCAGCCTCCCTGGAAAAGTCTATTCGGGGGTTCTGGAGAGGAGGGTCCGTCGGATAGTCGAACCTTGGATTCAGGAGGAACAGTGTGGTTTTCATCCTGGTTGCGGAACAGTGGACCAGCTCTACACCCTTAGCAGAGTCCTGGAGGGTGCATGGGAGTTCGCCCAACCAGTCTACATGTGTTTTGTGGACTTGGAAAAGGCGTTCGACCGTGTCCCTTGGGGAATCCTGTGGGGGGTGCTCCGGGAGTATGGGGTACCGGACCTCCTGATAAGGGCTGTTTGGTCCCTGTACAACCGGTGTCAGAGCTTGGTCCGCATTGCCGGCAGTAAGTCAAACCCGTTTCCAATGAGAGTTGGACTCCACCAGGGCTGCCCTTTGTCACGGATTCTGTTCATAACTTTTATGGACAGAATTTCTAGGCGCAGCCAGGGTGTTGAGGGGGTCCGGTTTGGTGGACTCAGGATTGGGTCACTGCTTTTTGCAGATGATGTTGTCCTGTTTACTTCATCAGGCCGTGATCTTCAGCTCTCTCTGGATCGGTTCGCAGCTGAGTGTGAAGCGGCTGGGATGGGAATCAGCACCTCCAAATCCGAGACCATGATCCTCAGTCGGAAAAGGGTGGAATGCCCTCTCAGGGTTGGGAGCGAGATCCTGCCTCAAGTGGAGGAGTTCAAGTATCTCGGGGTCTTGTTCACGAGTGAGGGAAGAATGGAGCGTGAGATCGACAGGCGGATCGGTGCGGCGTCCGCAGTGATGCAGGCTCTGCATCGGTCTGTCGTGGTGAAAAAGGAGCTGAGCCGCAAGGCGATTTACCAGTCGATCTATGTTCCTACCCACACCTATGGTCATGAGCTATGGGTAGTGACAGAAAGAACGAGATCGCGAATACAAGCGGCTGAAATGAGTTTCCTCCGCAGGGTGTCTTGGCTCTCCCTTAAAGATAGGGTGAGAAGCTCAGTCATCCGGGAGGGGCTCAGAGTAGAGCCGCTGCTCCTCCGCATTCAGAGGAGTCAGATGAGCTGGCTCGGGCATCTGATCAGGATGTCTCCTGGACACCTCCCTGGTGAGGTGTTCCGGGCACGTCCAACCGGGAGGAGGCCCTGGGGAAGACCCAGGACACGCTGGAGGGACTATGTCTCCCGGCTGGCCTGGGAACGCCTCGGGATTCTCCTGGAAGAGCTAGAAGAAGTGGCCGGGGAGAGGGAAGTCTGGGTATCTCTGCTCAAGCTGCTGTCCCTGCGACCCGACCTCGGATAAGCAGAAGAGGATGGATGGATGGATGACATTGCATTACTTTAGTTAATACCTTATTGCTATCTGCTGTCACTGGGTGGAAAAAATGAAGTTTAGATTAATTCATATAGTTAAGTACAGCTGATATATTTAAATGTTCATTTTATAAATATATTAATATTCAGCTTCATTTTGACCTTGTATAACGTTCATTAAGAATGTTCAGTTGTAATATTAATAGTTTTTATTTTATCATTAATAGTCGTAGAATTGTATATTATTAGTAGTAGTAGTGGTAGTAGTAGCAGTAGTTGTTGTATTTTATATTATTATCTTTATTATTAGTAGTAGTAGTAATTTTCATTATTATTATTAGTAGTAGTTGTAGTAGTAGTAGTAGTAGTATTGAAAATGTTTTTATTGTTGTTGTATAATGTCACAAGTAATACTGTTGGTTATATCAAGTAACAAAGAGTAGCAGCACATTGATACCCTGGACCATTATTATAATTAGTATTATAACTAATTAGGCCTCCATTTGTAAAGAAAAAAGTCAATTGATACATCATTGCAATTAAATACCATTGAAGCCCAAATTTATGACTTGCCCTCTGGATTGATGCAACCTTCCCAGTTACCAGTTTCTCAAAACCTAAGCTCATCAAGACATACCTGAGGTAATCCATGGCACAAGAACATTTACGCAGCTTGGCTATCATCAGCATCAACTCAGATACAGCAAGGGCAAGAAGGACATGTACTAAATCTGCCTCAGTACAGCAGTGGACACTAGACATACCTTTCCTTCTGTATTTATGCTTAGGTTTTTGGTATTTACATGCTGCTGTTACACATAATAACATTTTTCCTTGTGGAAAAAATAATTCAGTGTTTTTAGCTCGTTTTTTGGGGGGTAAACATAATTCTAAGGACTCTAAGCAAAATAATTGTAATAAAACACAGGCACAGATGCAACAATGTGCATCAAAAGTTAACAAAAATAATGACCAAAAAGTTCTTACCACTGCCCCATACAATGTGAACAAATGAGCCGTTCCCAAAGACAGCATATCGTGGATTGTATGACTACACTCTGTGACATCATAATAGACTGGCCATTTTTCCACAATGCTGCACTCATTATAATCTGTAATCTGCCTATATATATATATATATATATATATATATATACCTTCCTTCATAATGTGATATAAAGTGTTGTTTAGGTAAACCAGCATTGCATCACATTATTTGATGCCATGAGCCAAAAATACTTTGGCTGATATGTAAGTAATTTGTCTTCCAAAATGATGAGGAATGATCATTTCCTAATTTAATTATAAAACAGAAACATGTGAGCCCAGGCAGTTCCTGAAAGACCACACTGGGATACAACAGTCTACACATCTGTGTGCAGTAATCATGAAATTCCATTAACTATGTGGCAATCCTTAATGACTAGTGCTTTTTAAATGATTACTTATTTTCATCAAGGCAGGGAAGCTGGCCATACAAATGTCTAAATGAAGCATTTATTATGCTTTATCTGTGATTGTTCCAAACAGTGATGATCAGATATTCTTTTCAGCCTATAACGTTGGTGTTATTTCCTCTACCAGTAAGATAAAATTGAGGCTTAGCATTTATTTCCAGTACAATCTTTCATCTCTGAGGGAATACATGTCCAAACTCTGACCCTAATACCACTCACGTGATCTCTTCTGAGCATCGAATTACTTAAAATGCCATTAGTTTCTAATGGGAATAGTTTTTGTCAGAATATTATTTGATATGTTTTTTATTCTGTTTTTTGGCACAGCTGGCTGCTATTTCCAACATATGCCCAGATGTTGCCTTAGTGCTTCAAATGAAATATTGATTGAAGAGCTTACATGGCAGCTGATGATCTTTTACTTTAGCTTTTGATAAAAACACATTTTTAAAAAATGTAACATTTTTCCCTGACTTGTCAACATATTATTATTGTTTATGTTAATGTGAAAGAAGCAACTAGTAAAAATTCAAATCTAGCCCAAAGCCATAAGAGTGGTCCTCCTGTTTTCCGCCAACATGGACTCAATTGTGACTCAAGTGTTGGAACTGAGAGTCCACATTATTTGTGTTTGAAATGTGTCAAAATAAATGCATGGAAGGTTTAACAAATAGATTTATATACAAAACTACAAACTAAATAATACTGTATATATAGAAAACCTTTCTGTTCTGGCTAGCACCTCTGAATGCATGTTTTTAACCTGTCACTTCAGATAAAGTGAAACATTGAATTGGAATGTAAGCAATATGCCCCACAGACAAGGGTGCTATAAGATTTTAGATTATGGAGTTTTTTGACACATTTGTTAAATAAGTACAAAACATGTGTCTTTATTTCTAGTAGAGCAGTGGGCCAGAGTATGTAGCGTATGTTTAGTAACATTCTGGTCAGTGGAATAACCACAAGTATTGCTACTAGAGAGATATACCCTGAATCACCAGCTCTTCCCATACTTATACTTAGTCTGTCTCCCTGAATTGATTTTTACATTCAGCTACAGTAATTGGAAATTAAGTTTTTTAACAATACACTCCAAGAAGGACACAGAAGCCAGCACACTATCATCCTATATACCAACAGTGCAGTGATGTCATGCAATGCGCTTACAACAACATAACCTCCTCCATCAAACAATATATAAAATGATGAATGCCATGACTAAAAATAACAAACTAAATGACATTTCATAAACAACATAATAGTAACAATCACAACAGCATGGTTCTATATGATATACAGTACCTCATTTTGCCATTGTTTCTTTATAACACATTAAATAACTAACTTCAAGGCAAAAAAAGTAATATTTAAAAACAATTTCCAGTGATGGTGGTGCTGAACTGACACAACACAACTGAAATAAAAGCAATGTTACCCAAATCAGTCAAGTTACAATGGATTGTTGAGATATCATGTCATTCAATAATTTAAAATGAAAAATTAGCCATTGGTCACCCCCCAAAAAAGGCCCATTGGTGGTCATTTTATATTTGGTGTGCTGCGAAACTAAAATAAAAATAGAGATTTCCATTTACTTAAAAATAACAGCACCTATTTACAGTTTACTTTATTATTATTATTATTATTATTATTACACAATTTTACTCAACTTGCCCTCTGTGTTTGTCTGGGTCAAATTTTGCAAACAATTTTTTGCCCACTTTTACCAAACAGATTTCCTTTAAACATTACATGCATGTTGATTATCTGTGATTTGTATGTTAATTACGTCACATTTAAATTTCTCTTTTTCTTATACAGTATTATACTTTTAGTGAATACACATATATATCATGCTTTTAGCCAACACACATAAATATGAATTGGTGGTGTTGATCAAGTAGTTAGCGTGTTGGACTTTTGATCAAACAGTCAAAGGTTCATAGTCAATGTAGACAAATTAATTAAAAAAAAAAGTTGGATTAATTGATATTGAAGTCTTGTCAAATTACTTCAATATGAAAATTAAGCAGCATTGGTCAAGGGCTTAGCGTGTTGGATGTTTACATGATTTTATTCAATTTGCCCTCTCTGTTTGTCTTTGTCAAATTTTGCAATCAATTTTTTGCCCACATTCACCAAACAGATTTCCTTCAAACTTTGCATGCATGTTGATCTCCAGTGACAATGCAGTATTTCATCAGTTTTGACCCAGGATCTGTATGTTAATTACATCAAATTTAAATTTCTCATTTCCTTATATTATACTTTTAGCAATTACACACCTATATAGTGCTTTTAGCCAACACACATATATATGAAAAGTTAGCAGTTTTGGTCAGGTGGTTAGCGTGTTGGACATTCAATCAAATGGCCGAAGGTTCAAGAACAATTTATACAAACTAATTTTTTTTTCTTATATTTTACCAGTTTTTCATCATTTGCAGTATATACAAATTTGGCAAAATACTCTTTTCAGTGATATGATGATATTGGCTCAGTAGATAAAGATTGAAGGTTCAATTCTCCAATAGACAAATGCACATTTCCAGTACTTCACAGGTGTAAGGTTTCATTG
The DNA here is from genome assembly GCF_900747795.2 of Erpetoichthys calabaricus. Classification (NCBI taxonomy): domain Eukaryota; kingdom Metazoa; phylum Chordata; class Cladistia; order Polypteriformes; family Polypteridae; genus Erpetoichthys; species Erpetoichthys calabaricus. The sequence goes on from NC_041394.2 coordinate 271,434,853, forward strand.
TGGTTAGGATTTTCTGAAATGAAAAATGAACATGAATGAATAATATATTTCACTTTAAAATTGTAGGTTCGACTCCACTCCATCGCTAATGTCATTTCTGTCAAATCACCTTCCCACCCATGTCAAGGTTTTTGTAACGTGCCAAGGACTATGTGGCATTAGGGTGGCTAAAAAATATGTAAAAAAAAAGATTTTTAAGTGATATGATTTTGTTCAAAAATGCATTAAAAAGTTAAAAATAAATGATTTTCTTGGTCATATGTAACTAAAAATAAAATTGTGGGGCGCTCGTAAAAGAATTAATTTAATTCAATTAAAATGCATAAATTTCTTAAATGATTCCAAAAAAATAAAGAGTAATTTTTTTGGAATCATTTAAGGAATCTATGCATTTTAATGGTTATACTTGGAAAAATTTTCAAATTGGCTATTATACTTAAAATGTGAAAAATTTTCCAATAATAACCATTATCCTACATACTTTAACCAACTTCTATTAAATTATTATTATTATTATTATTATTAAGTTTTCAATGCATTTTGAAATAAAATGGTATCACTTAAAAATCTTTTTTTATATATACAGTGATCCCCCACTACATCACGGTTCAGCTATCGTGTCCGTGCTATATCCCAGATTTATTATTATTATTATGCCCCCTGCTCTCCTCGCTCGCCCACCCCCGGGTTTGGTTTACCGGATAAACAATTTAAAGAGATTGCTATTTTCATGGGAATTGTTACATATGCATTATTTTCATTTTTACTTTAAAACTTTTGTAAAAACAATATTTCTCCATTATTTCCTGCCCCGAGCATGGTTAAATCTCTTTCTCGCGTGACTTATAATGCTGCTCGCGTTGTGAAGGGGGGGTCTGAATGCACATTTAAGAGATGTGTTCGGTTCAGCTGCTGTCTTGCTGCTGCTGGCCAGCTGCGTGTTCTGCTTCTCGCGCTTTGCGTCAATCATTTAAAAGCCAGTACAGCAGCTGTCCTTTTGCCACTTCGCGTCTCTGCCGCTAACGTTCTGAAGGGGGTGGGGGGGCATGAGGTTTGAACACACGCTAAGGAGATGCTCTCGGATCATTTGCTGGCTTGCTGGAGCTGCTGCTGGCGAGCTGCGTGTTCTGCTTGTTGTTGTTTTAAGAGCTGGGAGCACCTGAAGTGTGTCTGCCAAAAGCATTCTAACAAATGCTAAGTTAGATGTCCGTGAACTTGTTTTAAATTGTAAGTAGGGTGTGATGTGCAAAAATCTCCATCTCACGGGTTTTGCTTCCTAAGGTTGTAATATCCAGTCTCACGTGTCGTCAAAGTGTCTATCTGATCTCGTCTCAATCGCTTCGCTCAACCACCCTGAAGGCACGCTATGCTCCTACCACTTCGCATCTCTCCCGCTCGCGTTGTGAAGTGGGGGGTGGAGCTGAACGCATGCTAAGGAGAAGCAGACGGATCAGCTACTGGGTTTGTGCTGCTTCTGCCAAGGTGCGTGTTCTGCTTGTGCGTCGATCATTTAAAAGCCTGTACAGCATCTGTCCTTCTGTCTCACTGTCTTGTCTTGCATGACATTAAAATGTCTCTTGCGGGACGTCAAATTTTCTTCTGAGAAGATCACGTCTTGTCTCCCTAGTCTCCCTGCTCAGATTTTTTTTTATAATAGAGAGATGTTACTCATATCCTTAGCCCGACATCCACATACAAAGTGTGTTTTAATAAGTTTTCATGTGTTTAAAGCATGTGGGAGGGGTATTTTAAGGCTATAAAAAACTATAAAAAAATGTTTATTTATATGGTCTTTCTATATCGTGGATTTTCAGCTATTGCTGATGGGTCTGGAACGCAACTTCTGTGATAGGTGGGGGATCACTGTATATTTTTTGCAGACCAAGTAGCAAACCCACAGTGAAATATCCCCAGAAGACAGCAGAGAGGCAAGGTGAGACTCACCATTTTCCCTATAGCATATTCTGTAAATGCAGCATATCATGCTAGATAGATAGATAGATAGATAGATAGATAGATAGATAGATAGATAGATAGATAGATAGATAGATAGATAGATAGATAGATAGATAGATAGATAGATAGATAGATAGATAGATAGATAGATAGATAGATAGATACTTTATTAATCCCAAGGGGAAATTCACAAATTAGCTTCATTAGCATAGGTTTAATAGGTTCAGATGCTCTTATTTCACTGTCGTATATATCAGGTTTTCAGGATTGCCTCTGCTGCAATTCTTTACTGCATTTGTAAACATCTTCTCAAACGTATTGGTATTGTCTGTGTTGTCATTCCTTGAGTAACTGGCTAATTGTTGTATGTAATAATAGCTAATACACAAAGGGCATAGAACACTGGCTATTATACATGTTTTACATTTTATGGAATTTAGGTTCAGTTCCAAGCCCACTTGCTGTCCGTGTGTGGAGTTTGCAGATTATGCTCATGCTTATAGAAATGCACAGTCAAGATAAATAAAAGAACTGAAAACCAAGTCTACAAGTGGCTCTCAAGGTCTCCTTAATGAACATGCTGTACATAAATATCTCAACATTTTTAAACCTATTTAATTCTGGAGTTTTGGGAGTTAGAGCCTATACTGACAACATCTGACTCAAGGCTTGAACCAACTTTTTACAGGGTGTCAGTTCATTACACGTCCCACTCATGTATACATGACAAAAGTCATCACTAACTACAACATATTTGGAAAGCAAGACGAAAACCACAGAGTCTAAAAAAATGGACATAAGAAGAATATGCATACTTCACGCAGACAACAACTTGGCATGAGATCTGAACCTGTGCACTAGATCTGAGAAATCTGGCAAATTCAATTATTGGTAATATATGAAAGTCGAGATTTGTAACATCTGTGGAAAGCATACCCCCGGACACAGACAGACAGACACCAGAATGTCCAAAACACACTCCTTTATTTCCTTTTCGCACTACAATGCCTTCCTTCACCAACTCTTTCTTCCTTCTTTTCTTTCTCTTTCTCACCGCCTCTCCCCTCCTCACAAGCTTTGTCTCCTTCCTCCCAACTCTGGCTCAGCTTCTGGAGGGAGGCGGTCCCTTATATACTGACCCAGATGAGCTCCAGGTGCTCCCCTTGATGACACTTCCTGGTGTGGCGGAAGTGTCAAGAGAGTCCCCGGAAGCACTCTGGGTGCCCCTGGGAATTCTTCCGGCAGCACTTCCTGGTGTGGCGGAAGTGCTGCCATCCAGGACTTCACGACTGTCTGGGCGCCCCCTGGTGGTGACCACGTCCTCCGGTAGGGATGAGTGTCCCAGCTCCGATCCAGTGGCCCATAAGCAGACCCGGGCGGCTGCCCCCTCGTGGCCCAGGGGAAGTATTGTCCATCACGGGGACCATCCAGGCGTCCCGGCTGGGTAGGGTCCCCATCCATCTGGGGACATCTAATACCCCTGCTGATGTAATTAACCTACTTTTGCATAAGTATGACGAGGTCAATGAATCTATCATTGTTTGCTCACTGAGAAAAGTACTTTACTGTATTAGAATAAACTTTAAAATGCTATCTCCATTTTTTTCAATTTTACATATTGCATATACACTCTCATGTTTAAATTGACTTTTTGAATCTGCTGAAGCCTAATGATTGCTCGCTCTCTCTCTTCCTGAAGTCAATTTGCTATTCAAAAATTAAAGGACATCCAAATGCATTATAACATGAAGCGTGAATAAAAGAAATAATAATAAAGCAAGAAAGGTTGCCCACTGCAATTTTGTCCTTATGTATGCATCTCTTTTTCTCATTGGACTGTAAATTCCTTGCATAGTTCACATACATGAAACATCAATACCACAGTAGGTTATTAGAAATAACTTCTGCACTAAAAACACGAACATCTGCTCTCCATTTGTTTGATTCTGTAAAAAAAGTAAATTATGCTTTTAACAGCAAATGGCACCTTTAAGTAAAATCATTCATTGAGGGATCCCAAAAGTTCCCAGGCCATCAGGGAAATATAATCCTTCCAGTGAGACCAGAGTCATCCCCAGGGTCTATTCCCAGCTGGTCGTGCCCATAAAACCTTCACAGGGAGGCATTAGGGAGAAATCCTTATTAGATCCCCGAATCACCACAATCTTAATGCAGAGGGTCAGTGGCTCTACTCAAAGCCTCTCCCAGATGTTAGTGCTTTTCACCCTTTCTGTAAGCTAGAGTCCAGCCACCCTGTGAAGAATAAGCTTATTTTGGTTGCTTGTATCTGCAATCACATTTTTTTAGTCATCACCCAAAGCTCCTGACCATAGGTAAAGGTAGGGACATAGATCAACTGGTAGATTGCTCCCTGCCTCTATCCACCTGTTAATCTCACCATACCTTTTCCCCTCACTCGTGAACAGGACCCTGAGGTACTTAAACTCCTCCACTTGAAGCAGTAACTCACCTCCCAGTAAAATCAGCTATTACAAATCTTGCTAAGAAAATGTGGTTATGAAAATATGAATATTTACATACTGTACATGTAAAATAAATTAACCACCAGCTCACCAAAAATGTGAGAGGAAGTTACTGTATGTTGTATTTATCTTGTAATTATTTTGGTGTGCTTTGAAGCTCCTTAGTCCCTTTCTAGATCACAGGGAGGTGAAGCTTATTCCAGCTGCATCAGGTGCAACCCAAGAATCAGAATTAGTGCCTGAAAAGGCAGCTTGTTAATACTCTACTAAATGTTTGTGTTTAAAACTTTACTTTCTCTGGAGCCCTAAGTCACGAGACCTGTTTTTCATTGCTACTGAGAACTGTGTAGTGCTTTTCACAGATTTTTCTTTGACGTTGTTCTGTTACTGTTTGAATGTGCCTCAGAAACAGCTGTGTCATCTTGTACTCATACAGTTTTATAGCACAAAATAGCATAGCAAAATAGTGGACAAGTTGAAGCAGGAGGGGGCTATCACATTCCACCTGATCAGCCATGCCTATAATACATGCAGACAGCTCAGAATAGAGCTTAAGAAGCAACTCTTAAGCAAGCAAAGCAAAATTTGGAAATGCTGAATTTGCTGCATGGAGCACATCATGCATTTAAGCTTGTTAGTGTGCTCAGACCAAAAGTTGAAGCAGATATCTTGAAAGAAGGTAATAACATAAACATATTTATATTATTATTCTGAAAGAAAAAGTTAAGAAAAGAAAAAGCTCAAGCACAAAAAAACAACTGTATCTCAAAAATTAACAACAATGTCAAATGGTATCGTATATAACTGCAAGACAAATTCTAAGTAAGCAAATAACTGTCTTTAAATGATAATTATAAACATATGCCAAAATTTCATCTTTTATTTCCTCTTCCTCACATCTGGACCACCAGATAAACAAATTCAGATGAAAGTAGTACATGAAGAATAAAGCCAAGGCAGGGCCCAGTTACATTCTGGATAAAGCTGGTTTCCGTTTGTTAGTTGATTTATCTAGTTTTACCGTTTATATAAATAAAACTTTAAAGGAAAAAATGGAAATCCTGGGAAAAGTATTGTATATTAGAAAAGAGTATTAATTTTAAAATTTTAATATATAATGTAATTTATATCCAGCAAGACATTGTGTGTTAAAGTCGGGGAGCTTGAGGTAGCTGCCATTTAAAAAGTCAATTACGAAGCCATGAAACAGGGAAAGTTTAGTGGCATCCAAAATCAATCTGAAAGTTTATTTAATATGTGGCATGAAGAAGCTAAATCTCACACAGTGGCCATTGTTGACCATAACCAAGGGCACCTAAGGTATGTAAATTTTGCTTGTGTGTGACTTTGAAGCCGTCTGTTAGGAGTAGATGTCCACTTTCCAATCTGAAACAGATTTTGTTAATTTTGACATAGGCTGCTGCGGTGGGTTGGCACCCTGCCCGGGATTGTTTCCTGCCTTGTGCCCTGTGTTGGCTGGGATTGGCTCCAGCAGACCCCCGTGACCCTGTGTTCGGATTCAGCGGGTTGGAAAATGGATGGATGGATGGACATTGGCTGGCACCTTGATACTGCTAATTTAAAATTTTGTTGCATTAATGCCCTTATGGTCAGGGCTCATCAGGAAATGTACAATGAAAGAAATAACAATTGAAAGCCATAAAATTGTATTGCAGTGTTGTCTACGTACCAGTGCAGTGGCCAGACAATTTCTTTAAGAAGAATCAGGGGAATCTGGGGCCTAACTATTAGAAAGGGGTCTCTAATATATTGACCACTTAATTTAGGTTTTAAATTGTTTTGATTGAGTAAAACTGAAAAGCCTAAACTAAGTTTAATTTGGGAAATCAGACTTTCAAAAAATTGTGATAATGCAGAGACTGTTAAGTAATTAGGCAGATGTAAATAACATTTCCATGTATTCATTGCAAGACAATTTAATCCCAATAATCAATATCATTAAATAAAATTACCAGATCTTATCCATGGATAAAAAAGAACTTTTTTTTAATAAAGTATTATAGTCATAAGGTGGGTATTGTGATAATCCTTCCAGCACAAAGCACAAAAATAGAGCAGGCTTCAAAATAACAACACAAAACAACACAAAAGGCTGGCTCTGCCATTTTTTCAGGTTTGCACCCTTTGGATTGGGCTCACTCAAGGCAACCTGCCCCAGACTCAAAAGGCAGATTTTAAACCTGCACAAGCCCAAAAATAGGGCTCAGGCCATTAAATAAAAAAATTCAAAATATCCCCATTAAAAATAGGAAGGAAACCTAGATGAACGAAAAAAAATTCCTTTTTTTAAAATAATTATGGGTGGAGAAGAGTGTCAGAAGTAATTTGTTACAGACGGGTATCAGCAAGAGTGAATGGGAAGGTCTACTGGACGGTAGTGAGATGAGCTTTGTTATATGGGTTGAAGACGGTGGCACTGATCAGAAAGTAAGAGATAGAGCTGGAGGTAGCAGAGGAAAAGATGCTAAGCTTTCCATTGGGTGTGACAAGGATGGCCAGGATTTGAAATGAATACATTAGAAGGTCAGTTCAAGTTGGACAGTTTGGAGACAAAGTCAGAGAGGTGAGAATTTGTTGGTTTGGACATGTGCAGAGGAGTGATGCTGGGTATATTGGGAGAAGGATGTTAAAGATAGAGATGCCAAGCAAGAGGAAAAGATGAAGGCCTAAGAGAAGGTTTGTGGATGTGTTGAGAGAGGACATGTAGGTAATGGGTGTAACAGAACAAGATGCAGAGGACAGGAGGATATGGAAAAAGGTGATTCCGCTGTGGCAACCCCTAACGGGAGCAGCCGAAAGAAGAAGAAGATGGAAAAGTTTCAAAAGACCAAATAAAGGAAAAATGGCAAAAATAGATTCTGACTCTAAGGCAAACTAATACAAGAATTGCAAATCAGATGACAGTACATTAAAAACAAAGCAGGGTTGAAGCCAGAAAATGTCAAAAAGCACAAAATAACAAACAGGTTTTTTAAAAAAAAAACTGCTGAAACTGTTGATTCCTTTTTAGCTTCGGCTGAAATACTGCTGAGGCAACCCAAACTTCTCTATGTTAGAATACACTGAAAAACAAAATCATGGCATCCAAAGTATATTCACAGGTATGTATTCTCTATCATCTATCATGTGATCTGAATGAATTACTAACTTAGTTAACTTCTCCTTGCCAGATAAACATTCTTCTGGGTGATTTTAATAACCACATCCATCATTCAAACATGTAAGATCACAAATGAACTCCTATCACTACTGTACTGTTTTGACTTTAGTGCATGTTCATTTTCAAACATTCCAACTCTTTCCCTCAGTTAACCCTCTCTGTCAATAATGATATATATAATGATATGTGATATCACAGATTATTATGTTTTATTCTGGTACTTTGGATTTTTGTATATTTATTCATTTATTGTTTCATATTCTAACATAAACAACAGCTTCCTGCATTTTCCCTTATTCTGTGTTTAATGTTTGATATTACTTTATATCCAGTGTTATTTATTTGATCTTCTCTCGTGCTTTATTCTTATTGTACCCTTTTGCATATTTGTGAAGCACTTTGAATAATGGAAAAGCACTATATAACTAAAATAAATTATTATTTTTTGATATTATTATTATTATTAGACAGATAACACCAAAGCTATCTTAGTTAACTCAGAATACACAAAGGTAACGTGTAGTACAATATTGCTTATAGTTGTAAAGTCACCCATTGATGTTCTTTTAGCAATTTTGCTGTAAAAGTTGATCAAGGGTGAAGTAAGTATACAAGGAAACAGAAAATAATGTTAATTCATACTTTTCTGAAGAGCAAATATGGAACAATTGAGATATTACATAGATCATAAAGTTATCACAGTTATAAAGAATAGAAAAATGGCAGGACCAGACAACATTTACACTTGATGTGGAGCCACCAGACTTTAATAAGCAGGGGCATTTTTCAAGTACAACTATCTGAGGATGAAAGTATGCTTTCCACCTTCAGTTACAATAAGATAAAGGCAGATGGTTGGTTTAACTCCTTTGAATATTTCAACAATTTGATTGAGTCATTGTAGTTCATTAAATCATTGACTGTAAGCATATTTCTCCTTTCTTTGTGTTTTTACAAAGGACTACCATCCATTTCCCCTCTAAATCAGTCTCTCAATTTAAGGAATGTTTTCCTATCTCTTCCTTTTTTTAGCAGAAGGTAGTCTTAAAGGACAACAAAGCAATTTGTAGCTCTGTGCAGTAAAATAAAACTGTAAATAAACTGGAGTAAAAACAGAGCAAAGATATAAACATCTGCATTATTAGAGGAGTATACAAGAAACAAGCTAAACATGCATCAAAATGCATTGAGAAGATTTGGCTTCCATGAATATTCCCTCAGCTCTAAAACCACTGTTAAGTGGCACAATCAGATTTATGAACCTCTGACCTTTACATTTAAGAAATTGCAGGCAACTATAATGCATTTTTAATGAACACTACAATCTACTGTATTTTTTCCCAGAGAAAAAGCATCAATAAGGTACTTTCACCTACACAATATGCATTAGTATACTTTGCAGTCTACTTGATTAAGTCACCTGCTTTGAAAATTCTGCCTGACTCCAGGAGATATCCGGAAATTTTCTTTTTAAATGTAACTGGATACAGTGTTTATGTACTTAGAAACATACAAGACATAGATCATTCAAATATATGAATATTGAGTTTGAAGTTGTATAAGTAACAGTGATTATAACAGTTTATTTTTCAATCTGACAACTACTGAGTAAAAATAAAATACTTGGATGAATGTAGCAAAGCATATAATTTTTTCACTAATGGAAAAATCAAGCACCTTATAGCATTTCTTTTTCTGTCATCTATCAGATTATTATATTATCATTTTAATAAACAGTCAGTAGAAAATGTTTAAGAATACAAACACACACTCACACAGCCACCCACACACACACACACTCTCCCAAGTTGCTTGCTATTTTTAGACACTGCTTTTCTGTCGCTCCAGTCCATCTGTTGGGAAAGACTGCCTTTCAGGCTTTTCCTCCACTTTCTGTTATGCTTTCAAAAATTATACTCTTGACACTCTTCTCCAACCCCAGCACCATTCTTGTGGCTCTTCCACTGGTTTATTTTGTATATAAGGTAATCTGTTATTCTAGTATTATCCCACAATTCTAGGCTAGACTAGACTGAAGTCTCATTTTTCCATTTCTCCTAATGGAGCTTTTGTAGAGCAATGAATTTGAGCCCAATCTATGGATAACATCATGATTTAAGATGGTATCTAAATGAAAATGAAAGTTTTTAGTAGCTTTCTCCTAATTCTTTAATACAAGCAAATTGTACAGAGACAGATTGAAGCAATCCAGCGAAGACTGGATACTAATCAACAATATCCTTTATTGTGGATGTTTGGCAAGCCTTCAAAAATATATTTTGACTCTTTTCAACATGTTTAATTTCAATAATCTAATTTTTGACAATTCCATGTGACACATTAACTTGAAACATAAGGGCAAATCCCCAAATAAATATCTATATATATAAAGGAGAGTTGGGATCCGTGTGACTGTGTTTGTATGTTTGTGGAGGGACGGAGAGTTAAGGCGGTTGTTGGAGTCACGTGATCATCTCCCTTTCCTTTCACCTCATTTCATTCACTTCATTTCGCTCCGAGCTGAGCTCCG